>NW_007728549.1:72627-167041 GCF_000696425.1 Galeopterus variegatus | reverse complement strand
CAAATGGTGCTGGGATAACTGGATATCAATATGCAGGAGAATGAAACTAGACCCATACATTTCACCATATACCAAAATCAACTCAAAATGGGTTAAAGCATTAAATATACACTCTGAAACAATAAAACTTCTTAAAGAAAACATATGAGAAACGCTTCAGGAAGTAGGACAGGGCACAGACTTCATAAATATGACCCCAAAAGCACAGGCAACCAAAGGAAAAATAAACAAATGGGATTATATCAAACTAAAAAGCTTCTGCACAGGAAAAAACCCCAAAAAACAAAAAAACAGTTAACAGAGTTAAAAGACAACCAAGTGAGTGGGAGAAAATATATGCAAAATGTACATCTGACAAAGGACTAATATCCAGAACATACAAGGACCTGAAACAACTTTACAACAATAACAACAACAAAAAAAAAAACAAGTAACCCAACTAAAAAAAGGGCAAAGGAGCTAAATAAGCATTTCTCAAAGGAAGGTATATGAATGGCCAACAGACACATGAAAAAATGTTCAGCATCACTCAGTATTCAGGAAATGCAAATTAAAACTACACTGAGATGCCATCTCACCCCAAGTTAGGATGGCTAATATCCAGAAGACTGTGAGTGATAAATACTGGTGAGGCTGCGGAGAAAAAGGAACTCTCATACATTGCTGGTGGGACTGCAAAATGGTGCAGCCTCTATAGAAAATGGTATGGATGTTCCTCAAACAATTTCAGATAGATCTACTATATGACCCAGCTATCCCACTGCTGGGAATATACCCAGAGGAATGGAAATCATCAAGTCAAAGCTATACCCGTTCCCTGATGTTCATTGCCGCACTCTTTGCAATAGCTAAGAGTTGGAACCAGCCCAAATGTCCATCATCAGATGAGTGGGTACGGAAAATATGGTTTATCTACACAATGGAATACTACTCAGCTATAAAAATGAATGAAATACTGCCATTTTCAACAACATGGATGGACCTAGAGAAAATTATATTAAGTGAAATGAGTCAGGCACAGAAAGAGAAATATCACATGTTCTCACTTATTTGTGGGAGCTAAAAATAAATAAATAAATACACAAACGGGCAGGTGGAGAGGGAAGAATTCCTTGAGTTGATATGATAAGTGAACAGAAAGGACATTGTTGGGAGGGAGGGGGGAAAGGGAGGAGGGAGGAAGGATTCGGTGATGGGCCACAATAATCAACCACATTATATATTGTACAATACAATTTTTCTTCCAATAAAATTTGGAAGAAAAAAAATAGTGAATAGGAAGGAAAGTGCTGTAGGTCAAATGTCTTGAAATTCAAACTTGCATTGTAATTTATTTTAAGACGATGGGGTAATGATATAAAAGTGCCAATGGAGAGAGAGGAGAAAATCTATATCGTTACAAGGCAGTTCTGCAACATCAAGAACTCATGTGTCTCACTGGCAAGGTAGCTGGGTCTTTCTTTTTAATAATTATTTTACATAATAAACCATCTCAAACTTACATGGAAAAATGTAGAAAACAATATAAAGGACAACTATGTATCCTCCATAGAGTTCAAATGCATGCAACTTTTTTTTGCCATACATATATTAAAACTGTCTTTTTTCTTTAAGAAACACATCTTAAAGAATTTGTCACCCCATACTTTTCACCCCCATTCTGCCTCAGTAGCAACCATTAACTTAAAAGTTTTTGTGTAGCTTTTTTGTGCATGTTTTTGTATTTTTACACCAAATGTTTCTATAAACAATATAAACTGTCATTTTGCATATTTTAAGTTTATAGAAATGGTATCACCTGGTATATCTGTTTTCTCTATCTCCTCTTTTCACCCTCAGCATTAGTTTGAGGTTCATCTATGTTGGTGCATACAGGTTTGCCTTATTTAATTTAATTGCTGATGATATTCTGACTGAGAAAATCTGAGGTCACTTTTACATCATTGCAATTATATTCAATGCTGCTGCAATAAAAAATCCTTGAGTTACGTCTCCTTTTGTTCAATTACAAGTACTTCTCTAGAGTACATGTCTGGAGGTAGGATTTCCAAATGAAAAGAATGAGTATCCTCTAATCAGTATCCTTGAATTCTCCATATATTGTTCAATTTATACTCTCACCTATAACATATAAGAGTACTAATTAGTCAATTTCGTCTCTGACAGTTGGTATTGTCAAGACTTAGGATTTCTTGTACTTTGATTAGGGTGTTACACATTTAATTTGCATAAATGAGTATCAGTAAACACCTCAGTCCAAGTATATTAGTTTGATAGGACTGCTACTACAAAATACAACAGACTGGTTGGCTTAAAAAACAGAAATTTATCTTCTCACAGTTCTGGAGGCTAGAAGCCCAAGATTGAGGTGGTGGCAGTTTGATTTCTTCTTGGGCTTACCTTCTTGTCTTGCAGAAGCCTGACTTCTCACTGTGTCCTCACATGGTTGACTCTGTCAGTGTGTGCATATGTCTGGTATGTCTCTCCCTCTCTGTCTTAATTTCCTCTTCATAAAAGGACACCTATCATATTGGATTAGGCCCCACCCTGTTGACCTCATTGTAGCTGATTTACCTCTTTAAAGGTCCTACGTCTAAATACAGTCATATTCTGGGGTGCTGGAAGTTAGGGATTCCACATATACATTTTTTAAAAAGGGAGAGGGTGCAGATTTCAGTCCTTTACACAAGGGAACAAACAAAAGTCAGCATATGTATCATGGGACTGTGTCATACCAACGAGAGTTGGAGTGGAACAAACTCTTCAGTTTCTGGCTAAATAGACAAAACACACACACACATGCACACACATACACAAAAACTCACAAATATACAAACACATACATAAAATTTTTAGCTCCAGTACTGGAATCTGGTAGGTACTTAGTAAGCAAGAATATAAGTGGAATCTTACAGATCTGATGAGTCAAATAACAGTTCAACTGTGTTGGGATTTGAGGCACCCTCTCATATGACACTTCTAGAACACAAAGCTTACATCTTTCACATGAAAAGATGTTATATTTTCTAGGAAGGAAAGGTGGAGGAGAAATGCTGAAAGACAGCATTTAAACTGAATAAGCCCACTTAAAATAAAATTATATGCATTATTGAAGTGCCCTAAATTTACATAATGGGACTAAGTTAAACAGTATTTGTGGACTTCAAAATAATAGCAGTTGGAAATATTTAATATAGAAATAACCACAGTGCTTACTTAAAATAACCTTTCAAATTTCATTAGCTATATTTTCTTCATATTTCATTAGGTAACATGTTTTACTCAAGGTATCTAAAGACCTGACAGATGTCAATAAATGAATATGGAATTATTGTTTTTAATGTAATAACTGATGCTAAATGCTTTAACTTCTTAATTGTTTATAGATTTAAAATTTTCAGTGAATTTTTAAATTTGGCTTTAGGCTACTCTGCTTTTAATGTGTGTTTTTCACTGGATGAAGTAGCTCTCACTGATATTGCCAAAAGAGAAAGAATAGAAAAAACAGGAGTAACACGTATATTTGCTTGATTCTCATTCCTTGATACATTCTGCTCTTCTTCATCCATGTGGTAAAGCTTTCTTTGAACTCAATGAGTGTTCTTTGTGATGCAGTGATATAGGAGAGTACAGTGATGAGAGTTCAGCACATGGAGTGAAGACTCTTCTGCCTTCAAAGAAACTCAGTCTTCAAAGTGATCTCTCCCTTCATTGACAGACTTAAGACCAAAAGGCAGAATATCAAAGAAAAGACCAAGGAAGTTACTGAGCAAATGAAATTCTCACATTAGAAATGGAGGGAAGAAAAAGTTTTTGCATTTAGGCAGAAGAAATCTCAGAATTTTTCCTATCAAGGCAATACAATTAGACTCTGTTTCATGAAAATAGCTTTCAGGGTTAACAAACTCACAAACATTTTCACCTTGAGGTATATAATATAGACTTTGATATCTAAAGGCATTATGCAAATAGGTCTGTAGGTGGTGAGGTTCAATTTTTCTGGGACCTCTTGAATACATAAAGAATGCCTCTTTTGTCAGAGTAAATAATAAGAGGTGGGAATATTTATCCATTACCAATTATCTCCTGTTGGCTGAACCTTGGCACTTGAAAAATTAAAAACTCTGCAAGTTGTATGTGCAAGTTCTGCCAGTGTCTGCAGTATCTAAAGAGCCCTAAGGCAAGAAGTAGCAATGCAGGACATAAACTAGAGACCAGAGGCTGGTAAGTCAAAGGGATTTCATCCCTCCAAGGGATGGTCTATCCTAAGATACCTGAAATCAGAGGCAGGATTGAAAAGATGCAATTCTAGGTAGCAAAAGTTCCTGGAGCTGTCCACCATTTGCACCACACTGATATGGTCATGTTTAATATATAAAGATTCTTATGCCAATAAGGCTTTAATGGTGGTTATATCTCTGGAAAAGGTTTAATGCACAGGAATTAGAAGAACATGCTGTATACCCCACTGTTGCAACTGTTATTGATATTCACCATCTTCCTTCTCTACCACCTCTTCTATATTTCCATCACTTTCAACAAGGGCTGCAGATGGAAAAAGATTTTTTTGCCTAGTTATGTAACCTAAACTTCATGCCTGTGAGATCTGTTTTTACATGTTTTACCCTTATTACTCCATGTTTCCTGCAATTGCCCACTCGCCATTTTCACTAGGCATGGAAGCTACAAGGAAGTCCACATTGATTCCTTCAAGTTCACACATGCATCTAATATAAACTAGCAATCCTAGCTCCTTATGATAAGCACACTTTATTTCCTCTGCTAATAGAGTAGTTTCTTTCTTGTCTTCTGGTGCAATGGTCTGAGGAATACAAAGTAACCAGGTGGTAGTTTTAGCTTTATATTTAGGTATTTATCAAAAATTTATCATAGATTTAGGTATCTATCTGCTTTATCACCCAGATCCTCCTTCAGGACAAAGGGATTTATGACCTCAGTTGTAGGAAGCTTATTGGCTGACAGCAAGCCCTCTTGAGGACTTGCCTTTGTCCAAAAAAAAAAAAAAGAAAAGAAAGTCATCTTCTAAAAGTTACATTTTCTTTCTGGGAAAGCCTGCATTCAAGATGGGTGAGTGCAATGGTGTAAAGGTCCAGCTTCCTCACCCCAAATTGTGACACCTCTGAAGACAATCCCAGTTACACAGCCCTTCATGGAATATGCTACGTCATTGTTATGACTTTACTGCAGCCCAGCTTCTCCCTCTGCCCAAAACTGTTTTCATTTGTTCTCCTAGAAATTTTGATCCTAAGAAGACTCTTTAAGAAACCTCCTACATACTAAATTCCAACTTAGAGTCTGTTTCCTTGGGAACCTAATCTGTGATAGTTGACACAAGGTGTGGTCCAAGAAAGCAGTGCCATCATGGGATTTTGTAGCTGAAGCATATGCTGTGTTGCTGGCAATAGGGACCACGTCACTGGTTATAAAAGGAGCTCACGTAATACCTGACTAATTCTTGACTTGTGGTGAACTGGAAGGTATTCTGTTGAAAGGAACTACCTTACTGAGTGGGAAAAGTAACAATTATAAGGACAATGGAACTGTTGAAATTGGATGCCTGTTGCTAAGGCAAATTGATATTTTGAAGAAAGCTAATAAAATGCTGAGGATGATTAGCCTTCAAAGGTGAAAGGCATGAAAACTTGATGACAGTAGATAAAGAAGTTCTCATCTGCAGCTGTAAGACAGAGAAAGCTTAGGTTTAGACCCAGAACTAAACAATTAATACAGCAGAGCTCTGGATAAATTCCTAGCACTCACATGTCTGTTATGCTAAGGTCAGGACTCTGATTGAGAAATGGAACCCAAAGATATGGGGTGAAGACACTAGTTGATGCAATAAAAGAACTTTAATCCCTAGTTCTGTTTGGTTTTTTAACTGAATTTACAGTGTTCATTCAATCTTCCCATTCAGAGGCTGGCAATTCTCTCTAGCTTCAGTATGTTGCAGAAGATTCTATTCTACAAAAATGAACAAATAAAGCACTGAAACAAACAAAAAAACACACGCACCCTCTCAGGATAATCTGTCCCTCTGACATTCTATCTGGCCAGTTGTTCAATAACTAGGGTTGAGTCACAACATAACCCAGATAAGCAAGTGCTGGAATTGCTAAGGGACATGGTTTCTATACTCTGAAGGACCTGTAGGACCTAACATATCTATTAGCAGGAGCCAGAGAAGAATTTGTAAGACTATCATGAAAGACAGTGTACAATCAAATGGTACACAGCATAAAATTGTAAAAGAGAAAATTTATAATATGAGAGTTCTCTCCTGGGATACAGAATTTCAAATTCTGGCATGAATACCAGGAGACAGTGCTAAAACAATGAGGATTCCTCTCAGAGAGGTGGAAAAAGTGATGACAAAGTGAAGCAGAATTGGAAGAAGAAATCAAAAAGCATAGATAATTAAATATATTGGAATATATTTACTATTTAAAATCATTTATCCCACCACAGGACTATGTTCCACAGGGTGTCCTACAGGATATCGCATTTACTAAATCATCAGGAGGAACACAAGCACCACTGAGAAGCTAAGCTCAGTAGTGTCTCAGTAGATAAGGGCTGATGGCAAGTATACTGTTATAGAACTCGACTCACTGGTAGCACTGGAGATAATAAAATCTGAGAAGAAGAGAGACCATATAGCAGTACTGGACCATCAGTAGTCAGCTAGGTGCTATTATAAGTAGCAAGGCTGGGTTGTCAGCCAGTGTACATGGCCCACTGAGAACTGTGGAGATGGTTAATGGAACCCAGCTCCCAAGGAGTGCACTAGATAAAGACTGCATCTATTTATGCTATTTATTGATGTGTATGTGTGTGTGTGTGTTTATATATATGTATACCATATGTGTGTGCATGTGTGTGTGTATAGTATTTATGGCTCAATCTATTTAGCCAGATAACAATAAGAATGAATGACTTAGAGGCTGATTTATTTGGTAATCCCAGTAACAAGTCATCCCCTGTCCATATTCTGGCCCTGAAACTGTTTTCAGAATAAGAACCATTGACAGAGTAGAGATCATGTCCCCAAGAAGAAGGATTCTGTAACACCATAAAATGTGTACACAGTAATGATTATCCTTATTTTTCCTCAATGAGACCCATGGCCATATACTCATGTAATCATGTAGCTGGTCAAAAGGGATCTCCAAACATTTGAAGGACTATAAGACAGGGCAAATTGACATTGCTACATGAAGTATCAAGGCCTCATTACATTCCCTGTTAGAGTGGGAACATATGGGAAATGAACAGTAAATTGAGAAAAGGGTCTAGTCTGAGTCACACTACGTCCACTGGTCATTTCCTTTGTTCTCAAATAATTGAAATTGAAATCTGGATAGATGTCGCAACCCCCACACTGATTCTTTGGCCTATGATATCAGGACTACTATAGTTAGAGATGTCCAAAATGAATCCTATGAAAATGCCACCCCAACTCAAGGCAAGATAGTAAATCAAAATCAGCATCCCATTCCAGAAGGAATGGCAGACATTGATGCTACTCTTAAAAACCCAAAGGAAGCTGAGATTGTGGAAACCATCGTATCTTACAAGTCTGATCACTGATAGAACCAGCAGGATTCCGGAGACTCCTGAGAACTCCAGTCATAGCTCCAGTAGCAGCTGATGTGTCAGATGTGGTATTTTTTTCTAGAGCCACACAGCAGCTGCCATTGGAGCTACTACTAGTTTTAGTTTTCAGTGGACTGCTATCATCCTTCAGATATTCTTCCGGTTTTATTGGGTACCTAATATGTGGCCAGTCATTGATCTAGTATAAGTACACTTTTTCATCCCTATCATAAAGGAGCATCACAAACAATGAACATTTACCTGGAATAGACAAGGGTGCATATTTACAGGGCCTAAGTTAGCGCACTATCCAAGAGTGTAAGACCATAGCATCTACTGCCATGGGATTTGATTTACTGTACATCAGACCCAGGGACCAATTTACAGAATACAAAATATGTAAGTGGGTATGCAACATTAGGATGCACTGGTTTTATCACGTGTGGCATTACACAAAATAATCTGGTAAAAACCTACAATTATAGCATTTCATCTTCAGGGAGACAGTATATTTGCTAAATCACTAAATATTATATAGCTTTATTCCCTAGAACCCTTGAGTCTATAAACCAAAGGGTGGGAATAGTCACAGTGACCTATTTATGGAATTTGTGCTTCCTATTACACAACTCTGGCCCCCGCATATTGAGAGATCGGGGATCCAAGAAGAGAAATTTATTAGTGAAACTTATTTGTAATAAAATGAGTCCTTTGGTGTTATATGGTATTCTGTGTCTGTAAATTAGTTAACAAGCCTTTTCATGGAGTACTGACAGAAACACTGACATCCTTAAAGGCAAACCAATATCTGGAATTGCTGTCAGTTCTGACAAGGACCAATTGACCCTCTCTTTTAGAGGAGGTACGATGTAATCACTTTGCTATTAAATAGCTGGCTAGTCTTTTTGAGGGATAGTACCAAATAAAGAGATCGGCTGCTAACAGCCTAAGCACTGGGCAGTGAGTGTAGCTTGAGCAGTACTGGGAAGGAGAAGCTTGTGCTTTTGTGCTGCCACCATGGCTACTCTGTTCACGGGCTCACTGTGCCAATATTGGAGTGGCCGAGGACAGTGGATATTTCATATCCATAGGATGAGTTTGTCTGTCCACATGATTGTTGAGTGTCTCCTTTGTGTAGGATATTTTCTGGTGCTAAATAATAGGAGTTGTGATTATCTCCTCATTTCGTACTTATTGGCATAGATCTATTAACTTGCCTCTTCCTTTGACTTCTTTGACTCTGATTTTCTATTCTTCCCACCAGCCAGGCAAGTCATTTTCCCTGGCCAGAATTCTGTGTATATATAATATACCTCCAACTATTCTGTCTTCATATATAAGTGACTAAATGAAGTACTCAAAGCTCTGCTTCCATGGGGAATTTTCCCTCAACTCTTTCCTTTTGGGACACCTCTGAGTGGTAGGGCCATGCCCTGAGTGGAGAAGTCGTCAAACTATGCCAACATATTAAGAAAACAAATCAAAAACCATGCTTAAGTGTGTCTTATCCTCCAGAAATTAGCCATAGAGGACCTCATGTAAGGTAATTGATGTGCACTGAAAGAGGGATATTGCTACAACAGAGATAAGTGACATGGGGATCTGGGCCACTTGCTCATAAAATTATAGGTGGTTTCTGAAATATCTGAGAAATGATCTCAAATTTCCAGTTTACAAAGGATTGCTGCTGCACCTCTTCCAGCTTATGGCTCAGAAATTAACAATGCTAAGTTCATGATGGACAGCCCTGGGCACAACATCAGTTGATCAATAGGCAGGTGCTCAGCCTCTTTAGAGGCCTAATTTTATTCCAAGAGTTTTTCTTCAAATGACAGTTATGTCAAAAATGCCCAAAGTATGGCTTTTCTTCAGAGTCTTAGAGGGTTTTTGCTATAAATTTCCTATATATTTCACTCTTTAGCACACATGGTCACCCAGAGTATTTTGTAATTCATATTCACCATGCACAATTTTTATTTCATCACTACAATGGATCAGTGTACTCACAGAATTTAACAATGATCAAGATCCCTGTGGTCCCTGAGGCAAAAGAATTTCGTCTCTCTACTTCCCATGTGATAATTCCTATTGATGCGCTTTACAAAGAAGTCCTGTGCTAGGTCCATAGACACATATTAAATATTTGACACTATATTGATCCATTTCAGGGAAGATACCACATTAAGTATAGTATCCATACTCCATGATCTGGATTTTAAAGTGACTAAAGAGTTAATAGGATGGAGATATTTTAGGACAACTCACTTTGCCTCCATTAGTCTTAGAGGATGCAGATAATCTCTGAAAATATCCCGATGATGCAATATTGCCTCTGATGTGTAATCTTGGCTGAGCTTTGAAGACAGGCATTGTAGGATCTTCTATGGGTTCTTTCAACTGCAAGTGTCTAAGTATTTCCAAATGAATTATTCAAATGGCGGATAAAAAAAAAAACAGATCAGGGAAATGGTGCCACTTTAGAGTGAACTCTGGCCAGTACTCCAGGTATCACCTGGCTTTCACAATTTCCCTCTCTAAAAGAGGAAGAAAGGATGGTACTTTAGTTCCCTTGATATCAATGTCATCTCCAGCAGACCGTCTTTCAATAGCGTGAGTATTCCCCTTTCCCTGCTACTCTGTATATTTTTGTGACATTGCAGGTTATCTATGTCTCCATCATCTCATATAATCAATACTCAACAGGCTGTCACCTTTACATCTTGATTGTTTATTTTGTTTTTGCAATAATCAGTGAGCATATCCTACCATCCTCTTTCCATCTTTTTTTACCTCTCATAAATTTTAATGTCCATTATTTCTACTTCTTCATAACATATTACATGTGAATATTTTTCTTTCATCTTTGTCTTCATCTTTGTTTTGATCTTAGAATTATAATTAGTTATATTAAATACTCACCATTAGTACTTCTGCTAAAATTTTCTTACACCTCTTTTGGTTGAAGAAGCAGATTCTCTAGTGGGTCCTTCAGGAAAACACATGTGAAATATGTTATTTAAATTCTTTCATGTTCACAACTGTATTTTTATTAATAGCCTTAATACTAGGAGGGGAGTTTTTCTGGATATAATATCCTTGAATCATACCTTTTTTCCTTGAATTACTTGAACATTGTTATAATGATTAATTTGTTTTCCTTAAATCTGATGCCAGTCTGATTTCAGTATAATTCCCTTGTTTGTGTGTGTGTGTATGCATGCATACAAATAGCAGAAAAAAAGATAGGATTTATCAACATTGGTTACTAGTCTTACACTAATAGTTATTGGTACATTCCCTTCAGCCAATTCTTTACACCTTATCAGATCTGCTAACTATTGAACCATTTTTTTAATTACAAAAAAATGCTAAGTGGATAAGCTGAAATGAATATTTTAATCTAATTAAATGGACTAGGGTATAACATAAACAAATTACTTTGTCACTAACTTTTGTGGTGGTTTTTTAAAAGGCAAGAGGTATTTGATAGAGAATTGATACCTAGAAGGAGGTGTTGCCATAATTAAAACTTAAAATACATGACACTGGCATTGGGCAGTAGATTGGAACTGGGCAAGATTACCAGAAAAATGCCAAGCCACATTATACAGTCCTGAAACAATTTCTTAATCAGTCACCTGTTGTAATTTTAAATATAGAAAGTTTATTCAGGGAAATTTTGAAATTGAGCAAATAAATTTGAAGCAGAATGCTGAAAATGCCAGCTAGTTGTTTTTAGGTCCATATGGTAATGTCCTAAAATAAACAGAAGTGTTAAAGAAAACTGTCAAATTTTGAAGTACATTTTAAAAGAAATATAGAGGGATCGCATCTTAATGAGTTGGAAAATAGAAGTTTCTTATATCCAACATCAAATCCGGATTGCTGTTGGTAAGATATGAGCTCAGTCTAAAAATCAAATCAAGTATATTGATGTAGGACATTGCCCTTTTATAAAACTTCTGGAGTAATTAAGGTATTGCTAAGCAGAGATTTTTTTAAAGTGCCTAGGGAAATCATGACACCATTGGCCTATAACATTAGGACATTCACTTATACCCGAAAGAGCTTTGATGAAGTCTGAAAGAGGGGTTAATCTAAAATGAACTGTAGGGTTGAATCAGATTTAAAGGTAGATAACACAATTTTTTACAGAGGTGTTAAAAGTGCCATCCAACCTGTAATTAAAAGGCACTAAAATTGCTCAAATTTCAAAAAGTAAAAAGTTAAAATAAGTAAATAAATAAATAAAACTCACTATGATCTCCAGTTTTCTATAGGGTAGAAGAAGACTGAGATAGTGTTTCAAAAGGCCTATTTCCCTGTTCCATCTCCAAAGTGGTCAAGGTAGAAAAAACATCCCAAATAGTGGAGCCGAAAGCCATGAAGAATAATGACTGACAGAGCAGGACCATACCAAAGGATTATTCTCTTCCTTGGAGAAAGAAGACCAGATAATATTGGCTGATGAAATTTCAGAATTGTTCTGGTTCAGTGGCATTTTAGGTGTTTCCCTATCCTTTATTTTTTCAAGGTAAGTGTTTACTGCTGTTACTTTGTTCCTTTCTCACTACTGTATATTGAGTATTGGAGTGTGAGGAAAATAACTTCTGTTTTCAGCTCACAGGTGAATGAGTGAAAAGAAGCCCTATCTAAAGAACTACATTCATGTCTGATGTAGACCATAATATGCTGGTTCACTGAGACTACTGTCATAAGTGTAAATGACTCTTGGGAAACCTGAAATGGGGCCAAGCATACTTAGTTGTGGGAGATTCATGAATGATTGGTGTCAGAGATTGGACCTGACAGAATAGTTTTTAAACACAGTCCCAATTTTCCCCACCTTCCATGTTCACACTTATTGCAATGTGATTTTGAAGCTCTTCCCATCAAAATATGTAATCTACTTCACTACAACTTAAATCTGGGAGGATCAGCAGCTTGCAACAGAAGGGATGATGCTCCCACAAGTTTATGAGAACAGAGAAAGCACTCAGACAAAGTGTCAGAGCTGCTTTCAGGAAGAAACTACAGGCCAATATTTTTGATGAACATAGCAAGAATCCTCAACAAAATACTAACAAACAGAATACAGTAGCACATCAAATAGATTATACATCATGGTCAATCATGAGATTCATTCCAGAGGTGCAAGGATGGTTTAACATATGGAAATCAATAGATGTGATACACCACATCAGCAAAATCAAGGATACAACCATATGATTATCTCAATAAATGCAGCAAAAAGCATTGGACAAAATTCAACATATTTCCTGATAAAGCCTGTCAACAAATTAGGTATGGAATGATAATATCTCAACACAAGAAAAGACATACACGACAAACCCACCATGAATATCATCCTAATAACAGGAACAAGACAATGATGCCTACTCGCACCACTCTTATTTAACAAAGTATTGGAAGTACTAACCAAACAATCAGGCAAGAGAAGGAAAAAATGTCATCCAAATTAGAAAAGATGAAAGCAAACTGTCCCTGTTTGCAGACGATGTGATCTTATACATAGAAAAACCTAGACTCTACAAAAAACTTTCAGAGCTGATAAATTAATTCAGCAAAGTTTCAGGATATAAAATCAATATACACAAATCAGTAGCATTTTTATACTCTGACAAAGAACTAGCAGAAAAAGAAATCAGGGAAGCAAACTTATATACAATAGCTACAAAATAATAATTAATAACATACCTAGTTATAAATTTAACCAAGGAGGTGAGAAATCTCTATAATGAGAACTACAAATCATTGATAAAAGAAGTTAAAGAGAATGTAAATTGATGGAAAGACATTCCATGCTCATAGGTTAAAAGAATTAACATTGTAAAAATGTCCAAACAACCCAAAGCAATCTACAGATTCAATGCAATCCCCATCAAAAAACTAATGGCATTCTTCACAGAAATTAAAAAAAAAAAAATCAGAACAACAGAAGACCACAAACAGCCAGAGCAATCCAACCTCAAATTATGCTACAAAACTATAGTAACCAAAACAGCATGGTACTGGGAAAAAAAAAAAAAAAAAAAAAAAAAAACCAGACACAGAGACCAATGGAACAGAAAAGAGAATGCAGAAATTAATCCATTTACTTATAGCCAACTGACCTTCAACAAAGTTATCAAGAACATACATGGGAGGTTTCTGAAACAACTACAGAAAGAACTAGAACTACCATATGATCCAGTAATCCCACTACTGGGTATATACCCAAAGAAATGGAAATCATCATGTCAAAGAGACATGCTTTCCTATGCTTATTGCAGCTCTATTTACAATAGCCAAGATAAAGATACAACCTAAATGTCCATCTACAGATGACTGGATAAGGAAAACGTGGTATTTATATCCAATGGAATACTACTCAGCCATAAAAAAACAGTTAAATTCTCCCATTTGCAGCAACATGGATGCGTGGACAAAACTATGTTAACTGTGATAAGCCAGGCACAGAAAGAGAGATACTGCATGTCCTCACTTTCCTCGCTTATAAGTAGCAGCTACAAAATTAACAAATAAATAAATCAATAAGAAAGAAAGGTAGAGAGACAGAAGGAAAGAAAGGTAGATATATAGAAAGGAGCAACAATCACAATAATAAGCTAAACTTTCAAAAAGAAAGAACAGAACTGTGGCTAGTTGAGGTGGGAAGGGGAGAATGGGGTTGTTAGTGAGAAACTGGTTAGGGGTCACAGAAATGATTATGTTTGCAATGATGAATATACTAACTATCCTGATGTAATCATTCCACATTGTACAGAGGTATCGTTATTCAACTTGGTACTCTGCAAATGTGTATAATTAATTATGTTTCAATAAAAAAAAGAAGAAAGAAACTATCAGTACATACTGAAAAGGCTAGCACCAGGGGATAAGTGCAGAGCACTGAATTTGTCTGCAGTATTTTCCATGTGATATACATTATGATTTGTTGACCTGTTTCTTTCTAAAGTTGGGATATTTCCATAACAATTTCCAGACTAACTTCCTCATTTCATAACATATATTCAAACTTTGAGCTCAAATCTCAGAAATTTTCTTCCTCACTCTGATTCTGTTGACATATTGATTACTGTAGGTTGTAATGTCTAGTTTTCAAAAATCTGTGTTTGTCTCTCTGATTTTTATCCCTTTAAAAAACTACATGTTTGCTTGTGCATTTTATAACACTGTAGAACACTGCAGACATACTCATTTTGATTAGCAACAAAAAATATCTATGTGTACTCTGAAAATCTTTAGCAGGTCCCAGATGTTTCTAACATACACAATATTAGAAAAGATACACTGGCGATGAGTTTTTCTAACATCACATAATGAAACTCTTCTAACAACAGGTTGTAATTTAGGAAGCTCGTTCCTTCATAATCTCTGAAGTTAAATGCTGCAGCAAGCAAGTTTTGAGAAATATGCAGAAACAATATTTTTTTTCTACTAATATGTTCTCCTAAAGTCATTGACTGTATAAGAGATGAACCAGAATGATTTTCCCTCATAAGACCTAATTTTCCTTGTGTAAATTTGTTTAAATAAAACCAATAAGATTTTGATGTGTGCTGGATTTTTTTGCTTTTCTTTGCCACAAGCAAGAACATTGACTTTTATGACATTTTGCTCCCTCAGAAGATTGATAAACTCTACATTTTATGAACTGATTGAAAGGTAGAAAATATTCTTTAATATTGGCTCAATGCAATATTATCGGAAATTTAGTAACTTACGTTTATTGAACTGTATCATGGGCTTGATTTCTTACTTTCCATGAAGAAATAATGATACATTTAAAGAGTAGAAAAGAAGTTTTAACTCTGTCAGTTTATGAAAGGGATTATATTAGTGTTTTATGAAAACAGAAAATAAAAGAATGCATGGATTTTAAAATCATTTAATAAGCTTTTTAAATCTCAACAAATTTATAATAAAATACCAGTTAAAATCTCTCTGTCTCTTTTTATACACACACACACACACACACACACACACATTATTCCTAATAAAAGCTACTACAGAAATTAGAAAAGGCCAAAGGCCATAAATTATGTTACTGGAGAAATTATTTTTGAAAAAAATTAAAAATAGTTAATAAAGGGTCATACATCTACTTCATAAAGAACAAGTTCTAGATTGCTAGATTCGACCAATATGCTATGAAATAATCCAGATAATACAAATATTCCACCATTACATATTAAGATTAATGAATGGAGAAAATAGGATAGGAAGAAAAGAAAGGAAATGAATAATATGATAGAAGAGAATTCAGGGAATAAAATAGAGGCATACAGGTAGAAATGAGAGCAAGACAAAAGATAAAAAATTAAAAATATAAACAGAATAGTAAGTACATTATTTACATATACAAATACCTTTCTGATAGTGGAATAAAAATAATTAGCAGATGTTTAAAGATGTTGCTCACTCAATTTAAGCTTTAGATGCAGTCATCATCTCTTGATATTCACCCACTGAATGGACAATATAAACTTACCTTGAGTAATTCAAATATTTTTTCTAATAAACTTTATTGAAATAATGAAATTCACTGTTTAAGAGTACAAGTCAATGACTACTGACAAACATATACACCTACATAACCATGACCTCAATAAAAATAAACAATATTTCCATCTCCCAGAAGATTTCATTGTTAACTCTTCATTTAATCTCATTCACCCACCCCAACTACCACCTCAGGCATAAATTGATCTAGATCTGATTTCTTTTACTACATACTAATTTTGCCTATTCTAGAGTTCCCCATAAATACATGGTTTTTTGGGGGGAGGGAGGGATTCTTTCTGTAAGCAAAATGGCTTAGATACTCACCAGTGCTGTTGGGTGAGTCAGAAGTTCTTTATTTTGCTGAGTAATAGTGTGATGTGTGATTATACCACAATTCTTTTTATTCTCCCACCTATTGATGGACATGAGTTCTTTCTAGGTTTTGGTTACCAAAATTCAGACATCAGAATTTTTTAGCATATTATATATTTTTATATGTGTATATATGTATATGTATAATGGTTTATAAACACATACATACATAAAGTAAATTTGTAGTAGTGGAATTGCTAGGTCATATGATGAGTGTATATCATTTTAGAAAACTGCAAAACTATTTTCCAAAATGGTTATACTACTTAATATTTCCACCAGCAAATTTATGAGAGTTCCATCATCATATTCTGATGTTATTTTAAATGGTACTTTAAATTTGATTTTCCATTTTTTATGCTCATACAGAAAAATCAACTAATTTTTGTATACGGATCTTATATTCTGTAAAATTGCTCACTTTTGTAGATTTCTTAGGGTTATCTTTTTCCTTTCTAGTCAGTATGACATTCTTCTCTTTTATTGCATTATTGAACTGACTGTGGCTTTCAGCACAATCTTATTTTTTAAAAAGAAAAAAATTTTCTTGTTCCAGAATTTAGTAGAAAGCATTTATTCTTTCACCTTTAAGTATAATGTTAGCTGCAGGTTTTATGCAGATGCATTTAATCACGCTTAGTTTCTTTTTTACTCCCAGTTTGCTAAGAATTTACATAATAAAACTTTGTTGAATGTTGTCAAATATTTTTCCTACATCTCTTGAGATGGTCATATTTTTTCCTGTGAATACAGAGAACTAAGCCTAAATTTCTGTGTTATATTCTACTTGTTCATGCAATACGTATTATTGTCTTTGTCATATATTAATGGATTGTGTATTATTATCTCCTTAAGATTTTTCCCCAATCTGATGAAGAATTTGCTATTTATTTTTAAATGTTTGATAAAATTCACTAGTGTAGCCATCTGAACCTGAAGTTTTCCTTATAGTAAGGTTTTAATTACAAATTCATTTTTTAAATATATATAGGACTATTTAGACTGTATTTTCTTGTGTCAAAAAGTTTTACTAATTTTTAAACTAAATTTGATAATTCCATGTAAGCTGTATAATTTATTAGCATAAAGTTGTTTATAAAATTATCTTAATATCATTTATTTATCTGTAATAATACCTCTAATAATATCTCTTATTTCTTTTCTGGTGCTCATAACTTGGGTTTTGGCAATCATTTGGTTGTTTATTAGTGTGCAGATACAGGTATATCAATTTTATTGAATTTTTTCAAAGAACTCGCTTATGATATCTTTTATTTTCATTATCTTTATTTACTTTAAATTTGATTGATTCCCATTATTATTTTTATTATTTATTTCTTAAATTGGGTTTAATTTTCCCTCACTTTTTTGGTTTCTTAAAGTGAAAATCTGAGTAATTGGCTTAAACCATACTTTTTTATAAAATATAAACATTAAAAACTACCCATTATTATCAAAGCTCTACTCTAGATGCATACCACAATTTTGATATGTTGTTTTAATTATCATTTAGTTAACAGTATATCCTAATTCCCTGTGATTTTTAAACTGATCCCTAGTTTAAATTTGCTTTGGTAGAATAACATATTATGTATGATTTCAATCCTTTAAAATTTATTAATACTTGTTTTATGACTCAATATAATACCTACATCAGTGAATGTTTAATGTATGTTTTAAAACAATATGCATTTTGCTATTGCTTGTGTTATATTCTATAGAGGTCATTTAGGCCAATTGGGTGGACAGTGTCATTCTAGTTTATCCTTACAGATATTTTCTCTTCTGATATCAGTTGCTAGGAGAGAAATGTTGAAATCTCTAAGTACAGTTCTGGATTTGTTAGTTCTTTCAATTTTGTCCGTCTTTGCTTTACATATTTTGAAGCCATATAATTAGATGTAGGCACATTTAAATTATTATGTCTTCTTTATGAAATGACACTTTAATCATTATAAAATATATTTGTTTTTCTTTGGTAAATTACTTGTTCTAAATTCTACTTTTCCTGGTGTTAACATAGTTTTCTTATAATTAGTGTTTACATGGGATATCTTTTTCCATCCTTTCAAGTTTTAAATATCTATACCTTTCTATCAAACTGTTACAGAAATCATAATATTGGATCTTCTGTTTATATTCTGCTTGATGATATCTGCCTTTTTGTTGGATTGTTGAAACTAGTTCCATAATTATATTTATATAGGAGTTAATACATCCATTTACTGTTTATTTTATATATGTTTCACTTTTGAAATCTTTTATTTTCCTTCCACGTACGCTTTCTTTTGGATGAGTATACTGTTTAATATCAAATTTTTAACCTTCTACAGGATTATTAGTTATACTTCTTTGTTTTAACTATTTAGCTGTAAGATTTACAACTATATTATAAATGCATAATCATTAAATTATTACAGCCTACTTCATACAATATTATACCACTTTACATAATGTAACAACCTTTCAACGATGTGCTTCCATTTCCCTGTCCATTCTTCATGCTTCTATTGTCATAAATATTACCACCACTTATAATTTAAACCTCAAAAAGTATTCTTTTCCTAGAAGACACTTCCAAAGTTCATAATAACCCTAACAGAAGAATGACTTTAGGGATAAACTGCACCATTTTCTTTCTCCCCTATTACTGCTGTGTGGCCCAAGTATCAGTAGCATTCATATTATCTGGGAGTCTGTTATAAATGAGCATCTCAGGCCCATCTATACATACTGAATAAAAAGTCACAGTTTAATAATATTCCCTTGTGATTTGTATGCCTCTTAAAAATTTAGAATCATTGCTTTAATCTACTTTGAATGGCAACTTTCTGAGAAATTTAATGATCAGTAAGAACTAACAAAATGAGTTTTTTGGTATTCCTAAAGTCAAGGAATTTCTGAGAAAGATTTGATTTTCCTAGTTCTTTTTGAAAATTTTTAATTCCTTCCCTTTAAAGATATGTCCCTTTTCCAGAATTTTTTCAGGAAAATTTTTATTTAATTGAAACTTAAACCATCATTCCTCTTACAATAAACATAGCCAAATTCAATTTCCCTAACACTTTTTCTGAGATAATTATTTGCTTCATTACAAATGTTATTAGGTTTTTATATAAATGTGAGTCAGAGAAAAAGACCATGCTATTTCCTGAGTCTGCATCACAGTGCTTGTAAATACCATAGAGATAAAAGTTAACCATCAAAGATTTATATCCTGCATACTGGCCTTCCAGAAAGGGAGTTCACAATCCACAATGCTATATTACTGCAATCACAAGACTGGTACATTAGTCTCCTGATGAATCAGGGCAGAGGCTGATACTCCCTGAATGACAAATGCTGAAGTGGTAAAACATGACAGGAAGCCATAATTCTACCACATTTGTATTGCTGCAAGCACAGATTATGATCCTGTCCCCCTGATTATATCAGTGAAAGAATTGATATTCTCCCATCTGATAAAAGTTGCAAGGGTGGATTAGGTGACCAATCTGCTGTCAGTCCCTTATGCCATTAGAACTACTGGTGTTTTCTAAATCATGCCACGTAAAAGCTCTACAGCCTAGGGTTAGGGACTCTTGCTCAGAGTTTGACATCTATCTTTCCTAGATTCCTATAAGGAATAAATTTCTATTATTTATAAGTTAATCACTCTGTGGCATTTTTTTTTGGTAGCAGCACAAATGAACTAAGACAGTCATCCAACTTGTTGATATACAATTGTTCATAGTACTCTTATAATTCCTCTTATTTCTGAAAAATTCAGAGTAATGTCTCTACTTTCTTTTATGATTTTAGCAATTTGAATCTTCTCTCTTTTTGTCTTAATCAATCTACTTAAAGTTTGTCAATTTTTTTAATCATTTGAAGAATTGACTTTTGGTTTTATTGATTTTCTCTGTAGTTTTTAACCGGTATTTTATTTATGTTCCCTCTGCTATTTATTATTTCCTTCCTTCTGCTAGTTTTGGGTTTAGTTTGTTCTTTTTATAGTTCTTCAAGGTAGAAAGTTAGGTTTTTGGTTTGAGGTCTCTCTCCTCCTTTAATGTAAGTGTTTACAGCTTAAAATTTCCCTCTTAGCATTGCTTTTACTCCAACTTTAACATTTTGATATGAAGTACTTTCATTTGTCTCAGGTTATTTTCTAACTTCCCTTATGAGTCCTCTTCGACCTCATTTGTTTAATAGTATGATGTTTAATTTCCACATGTTTCTAAATTTTCCAATTTGCTTTTCCTATTGATTTCCAGTTTCACTTCACTGTGATCAGAATAGAAATAGTGCATGACAAGAAATGCTCATCTAACCCAGCTGGGCTAATTTTCAAAATACTCATGGCCGAGGCCCCTTATAAAGAGGCTTGAAATCAGGAATAGCTACATAATTTGCCAGTGCCAATGCAAAATGAAAATGTGATCTCCTTGTTAAAAAACAATTATTAAGAAATGCAAAACAACCACCACCGAGCATTAAGCCAAGTGTAAAGTCCTTTTAAGCAAGGGTAAGTGTGAGCAATTTATTGTCCTAGTAGAATGTGAATATCCAGGGAGGCCTGAGAGCCACTGGGCCCACACACCCCAAGTCAGCCAAGCTGGAAAAGGCATGTTCCATGGGACCCCAAACCCAGGCGAGTGTCTGCTACCCAGAGAGGCCTGAGAGCGGCTGGGCCCAAACACCCTGAATCAGCCACACCAGAACAGGCAGGCACCATGAGACCCCTGGTTGAGACCAGTACCTACCACCCGGAGAGGTCTGAGAGCCACTGGGCTGACATGCTCTGAGTCAGCCATGCTGGAACAGGCAGGCACCACAGGACCCCCAGCCCAGGCCAGTCTTCACTGCCCAGAGAGGCCCAACATCCAACAGGCCCACATGCCCCAAGTCAGCTGCATCAGAAGAGTCAGGTGCCTTGGGACCTCTGCTCAGGCCAGTCCCCACTGCATAGAGAGGCCTGAAAGCTGCTGGGCTGACACACCATAAGTCAGCTGTGTTAGAAGAGGCAGGCACTGTGGGACCCCGAGGCCAGGTCAGTCCCTGCTGCTCAGAGAGGCCCAAGAGCTGCTAGAGCCACATACCCCAAGTCATCCAGGCCAGAACAGACAGAGACCATGGGACCCATGGCCCAGGCTATATTCCACTGCCCAGAATTGGCAGTACCTTCAGGATCTAGGCCAGACAACAGGGTGGAATGAGTGGACCATGATACCCCCTACCACAACAACTAAACACCAAATGAAAGATACCAAAAATATGAAAAATCAAGAAAGTACATCACCACCAAAGGGAAATAATAACTCTCAAGCTCTAGATCCTGTATAACAGGAAGTCCTTGAAATGAGTGACAAGGAATTTCGAACACCAATTATAAGGAAACTAAGCGAAATACAAGAAAACTCATTTAGAAAACATAATGAAATGAGAAAAAATATACAGGATCTGAAAGAAGAAATGTACAAAGAAATCAATGCCCTGAAAAAGAATGTAGCAGAGCTTGTGCAGCTGAAAGATTGATTCAACAAAATATATATATATATATATATATATATATATATATATATATATATATATATATATATATATATATATATATATATATATATATATATATATATATATATATATATATATATATATATATATATATATATATATATATATATATATATATATATATATATATATATATATATATATATATATATATATATATATATATATATATATATATATATATATATATATATATATATATATATATATATATATATATATATATATATATAAAACCCACAACACAGGCCTAACCAGCAGGCTAGAAGAAGCAGAAGAGAGAATTTCTGACTTTGAAGACAGGATGTTTGAATTAACACAGGCAGACCAGAAAAAAGAAAAAAAAGAATTTAAAAAATTGAAGAAAACTTAAGAGACATAACAAACAACCTTAAGGGCTCAAATATCCAAGTCATGGGTATTCCAGATGGGGAGGGAAAAGGGAATGACATTGAAAACATATTCAATGAAATAATAGTAGAAAACTTCCCAGGTTTAGGGAAAGTCACATATTTTCAGATTCAGGAGGCCTAAAGATCCACAAACATATTCAATCCAAAAAAGTCCTCTCGCAGACATATTATAGTCAAACTGGCAAAAATCAAAGACAAAGAGAGAATCTTAAAAACTGCAAGAGAGAAGCAGCAAGTCACATATAAGGGAGCCCCAATCAGACTAACATAAGACTTTTCATTGGCAACCCTAAAAGCCAGAAAAGAATGGAATGATATATTTAAAATACTAAAGGACAAAAATTTCCAGCCAAGAATACATTACCCAGCAAGGCTATCCTTCTAAAATGAAGGACAAATAGCATACTTCTCAGACAAACAAAAGCTGTGGGAGTTCACTATCACATGGCCAGCCTTATTAGAAATTCTCAAGAAAGTACTGGGTTTGATACCTGAAAAACAGCCATCATTGCCATGAATACTCAAGAAAGAACAAAACCTACCAGTAAAACAAAAATGCTAACAATCAAGAGAAGAAATAGACTATCACTGCAAGAAACAAATACAGAAGAAAAACAGAAAATCAGAAATAAAGGAACAAAACATACTTAAGACATACAAACAAAAAACAATAAAATGCTAGGAGTGCAGATAGAGTAAGAGTGAAAGGTTGGAAAAAGATATACCATGCAAATAGAAATGAAAAATGAGTGGGAGTAGCTATTCTTATACCAGATAAAACAGACTTTAGTGTGTATGTGAGTCTTTATGGGTGAGGTGGGTCTATTGAAGGCAGAAGATAGTTGGGTCATCCTTTTTAATCTAGTCAGCCAGTCTCTGTCTTTTGATTGGGGAATTTAGGCCTTTTACACTAAGAGTAGTTATTGAAAAGTGTTGATTTAATCCTAGCATTTTATTAATTTTTGTTTGGATGTCTTAGGTGTCTTTTGTTCCTTTCTTTGTGATTTAATGTTTGTTTTCTGTATTTGTTGGTTCCTTGGGTTGTAGATACCCTTTTCGTTTGTTTGTCTAAGAGTGAAAGGATGGAAAAAGACTTACCATGCAAACAGAAATGAAAAAAGAGCTGGAGTAGTTATTCTAATATCTGATAAAATAGACTTTAAACTAAAAACCATTAAAAGAGGTAATGAGGGCCCCTACATAATGGTAAAAGAATTGATCCATCAAGAAGACATAACAATCAGAAATACATATGCACACAATGTTGGAGCAGCCAGACTTATAAAACAAACTCTATTAGACCTAAAGAAGGAAATTGACACTAACACCATAATAGCAGGGGACTGGCAAATCCCACTGTCAAAATTGGACAGATCATCGAGGCAAAGAATTAGCAGAGAAACACAAGATCTAAAGAACATACTAGACCAATTGGACTCAGCAAATATCTACAGAACATTCCATCCAAAAACCTCAGAATATTGATTCTTCTCATCAGCACATTGATCATTCTCCAGGACAGATCACATGTTAGGTCACAAATCAATTCTCAACAAATTCAAAAAAAACTGGAATTATCCCATGTATTTTTTCAGACCACAATGGATTAAAATTAGAAATCAATAACAAATAAAATTCTGAAAACTATACAAACACATGGAAATTAAACAGCATTCTACTTAATGGCATATGGGTCAAGAAGAAATCAATCAGGAAATCAAAAAATTAATTTAAACTAATGAAAATAATGATACATCATACCAAAACCTGTGGGATACTGCAAAAGCAGTACTAAGGGGGAAATTTATCTCATTAAATTCTCACTTCAGAAAAATGGAAAGATGGCAAATGAACAACCTAATACTTCACCTTAAAGAACTAGAAAAACAAGAACAATCCATCAAATTCTTACTTCAGAAGAATGGAAAGATGGCAAATGAACAACCTAATACTTCACCTTAAAGAACTAGAAAAACAAGAACAATCCATCAAATTCTTACTTCAGAAGAATGGAAAGATGGCAAGGGAACAACCTTGACTGTAAAAAACTAGAAAAACAAGAACAATCCAAACCCAAAGTAAGCAGATAGAGAGAAATCATTAAGATCAGAGCAGAACTTAATGAAATTGAAATCCAAAACAACACAAAAGATCAACAAATCAAAAAGTTGGTTTTTTGAAAAGATAAATAAAATTGACAAACCATTAGCATGGCCAACTAAAAAAAGGAGAGAGAAAATCCAAATAACAAAAATTAGAAAGGAAAAAGGTGATATTACAACGAATACATCTGAAATACAAGGAATCATTTGAGACTACTACAAATAACTATATGCTAACAAATTTGAAAATCTGGAGAAAATTGATAAATTTCTGGATACACACAAGCTACTAAAACTAAACCAAGAAGATGTAGAAAATATGAACAGACCAATAACAATAAAGGAGATTGAAGCTGCTATCAGAAGGCACCCAACAAAGAAAAGCCCAGGATGAAATGAATTTACAGCAGAATTTTAACAAACATTCAAAGAGGAATTGACACCAATTCTTTACAAACAATTCCAAAAGATTGAAACAGAGGCAAATCTCCTAAACTCATTCTATGAAGCAAACATCACCCTGATACCAAAACCAGGTAAAGATACAACTTAAAAAAAAAAAAAAAACAGGCCAATATCCTTGATGAATATAGATGAAAAAACCCTCAATAAAATACTAGCTAACAGAATACAGCAACACATACGTAAAATTATACACCATGATCAAGTGGGATTCATCCCAGGGAAGCAAGGTACATTCAACATATGCAAATCAATAAATGTGATCCACCATATAAATAAAATCAAACACAAGGACCATATGATCATCGCTATAGATGCTGGTAAAGCATTTGATAAAATTCAACATTCATTCATGACAAAGACCCTCTTTAAGCAGCAGGATACAAAATCAACACAAAAAAATCAGTAGCATTTCTATTCTCCAATACTGAACATGCAGAAAGAGAAATCAAGAAAGCTTTCCCATTTACACTAGCCACCAAAAAATAAAATATTTAGGAATTGAGTTAACCAATATGTGAAAAATCTCTATAATGAGAACTACAAACCATTGTTGAGAGAAATTAGAGAGGATACAAGAAGATGGAAAGATATCCCATGCTCTTGGATTGGAAGAATCAATATAGTGAAAATGTCCATACTACCTAATGTGATATACAAATTCAATGCAATCCCCATCAAAATCCCAATGACATTTTTCTCACAAATGGAAAACACAATCCCAACATTTATATGGAATAACAAAAGACCACGCATAGCCAAAGCAATGCTTAGCAAAAAAAATAAATCTGGAGGCATAACACTACCTGACTTTAAACTATACTACAAAGCTATAATAACCAAAACAGCATGGTACTGGCATAAAAACAGACACACGGATCAATGGAATAGAATAGAGAATCCAGAAATCAACCCAAACACCTATGTACAGCCATGTGATCTTTGACAAAGGCACCTAGCCTATACACTGTTGGGAGATTGCCTCTTCAGCAAATGGTGCTGGGATAACTGGATATCCATATGCAGGAGAATGAAACTAGATCCATACCTCTTACCATATACTAAAATCAACTCAAAATGGATTAAAGAATTAAATACACACCCTGAAATATTAAAACATTTTAAAGAAAACATAGGAGAAACACATCAGGAAGTAGGACTGGACACAGACTTCATGAATATGACCCCAAAAGCATGGGAAACCAAAGGAAAAATAAACAAATGGGATTATATCAAACTAAAAAGCTTCTGCACAATAAAAGAAACAATTGACAGTGTTAAAAGCCAACAAACAGAGTGGGAGAAAATATTTGCAAAATATACATCTGACAAAGGATTAATATCCAGAATATACAAGGAACTGAAAGTACTTTACAAGAAAAAAAACAAGCAACCAAATAAAAAAATGGGCAAAAGAGCTAAATAGGCATTTCTCAAAGGAAGGTATACAAATGTGAAACAGACATATGAAAAAAATGCTCAACATCACTCAGCATTTGGGAAATGCAAATCAAAACCACACTAAGATACCATCTCACCCAAGTTAGGATGGCTAATATCCAAAAGACTGTGAATGATAAATGCTGGTGAAGTTGCGGAGAAAAAGCTACTCTCATACAGTGTTGGTGGGACTTCAAAATGGTGCAACCTCTATGGAAAATGGTATGGAGGTTCCTCAAACAATTGCAGATAGATCTACCATATGACCCAGCTACCCCCACTGCTAGGAATATACCCAGAGGAATGGAAATCATCAAGTTGAAAGTATACCTGTTCCCCAATGTTCGTTGTCACACTCTTTACAATACCTAAGAGTTGGAACCAGGCCAAATGTCCATCATCAGATAAGTGGATACAGAAACTGTTGTATATCTACACGGAAAATGTGGTATATCTACACAATGGGATACTACTCTGCTATAAAAAAGAATGAAATACTGCCATTTGCAATGACATGGATTGACCTAGACAGAATGATATTAAGTGAAACGAGTCAGGCACAGAAAGAGAAATATCACATGTTCTCTCTTATTTGTGGGAGCTAAAAATAAATAATTACAGAAACAACCGGGGTGGGGGGGGGAAGAAGAAACAACAATTACAATTCCTTGAAGTTGATATGACAAGCGAACAGATATGAGGTGGTTGGGAGGGAAGGGGGAGAGGGAGGAGGGAGGGCGGTTTGGTAGATTGCCACAATAATCAACCACATTGTATATTGACAAAGTAAAATGAAATTTCGAAGAAAAAACAGTAGACTTTAAAGCAGAAATCATAAAAGGAGATAAAGAAGGCAACAACATAATGACAAAAGGATCTATCCATCAAGAAGTCATAACAATAATAAATATATACACACCCAATATTGGAGCTGCCAGATTTGTAATGCAAACACTATTAGATCTAAATTATTAGATAGACACTAACACCATAATACTACAGGACCTGAGTATCCCATTCTCAACATTGGACAGATCGTCCTGGCAAAACATCAATAGAGAAACACAAGATCTCAATAACACTTTAGAGCATTTGGACTTGGCAGATATCTACAGAACATTCCATCCAACAACCTCAGAATATTCATTCTTCTCATCAGCACATGGAACATTCTCCACATATTAAGTCACAAAGAAAGTCTTAACAAATTCAAAAAAAAATTGGAATTATTCCATGTATTTTTTCAGATTACAATGGATTAAAATTAGAAATCAATAACAAATGAAACTCTGGAAACTATACAAACACATGGGAATTAAACAACATTCTATTTAATGACATATGGGTCCAAGAAGAAATTAAACAGCGAATCAAACAATTTCTTGAAACTAATGAAAATAATGACACATTATGCTAAAAACTGTGGAATACTGCAAAGGCAGTATGAAGGGGGAAATTTATCACATTAAATGCTTACTTCAGAAGAATGGAAAGATGGCAAGTAAACAACCTAACACTTCACCCTAAAGAATGAGAAAAACAAGAACAATCTAAACCCAAAGTTAGTAGACAGAAATAATTAAGATCAGAGGAGAACTTAATGAAATAGAAACCTGAAAAATAGTACAAAAGATCAATGAAACAAAAAGCTAGTTTTTTAAAAAGATAAATAAAATTGACAAACCTTTAGCATGGCTAAGTAAGAAAAGAAGAGAGAAGACCCAAATAACAAAAATTAGAAATGAAAAAGGTGTTATTATAACTGGGACTTCAGAAATACAAAGAATCATTAGAGACTGCTATAAACAACTATATGCCACACATTTGAAAATCTGGAGGAAATGGATAAATTTCTGGACACATACAAACTACCAAAATTAAATGAAGAAGATATAGAAAATCTTAACAGACCAATAACAATAAAGATATTGAAGCTGGGGCCGAGCCCGTGGCGCACTCAGGAGAGTGCAGTGCTGGGAGCGCAGCAGTGCTCCCACCGCGGGTTTGGATCCTATATAGGGATGGCTGGTGTGTTCACTGGCTGAGTGTGGTGTGGTGGGTCTCAAAAAGGACAAAAAATTGAAGCTGTTATCACAAGACTTCCAACAATGAAAAGCCCAGGACTGGATGGGTTCACTTCAGAGTTCTACCAAACCATCAAAGAGGAACTGATACCAATTCTCAACAAACTATTCCAGAAGTTTGAAGTGGAGGCCATACTCCCAAACTCATGTGATGAGGCAAATATCATCCTGACACCAAAACCAGACAAAGATAAGTCAAAAATGGAAAACTACAAGCCAAGATTCTTTATGAATATAGATGCAAAAATCCTCAATGAAACACTAGCTAAGAAAATACAGCAACACATACACAAAATTACATGCCATGATCAAGTGGGATTCATCCAAGGGATGCAAGGTTGGTTCAACATATGCAAATCAATAAGTGTGATACACCATATCAATAAAAGCAAAGACAAAAGCCATATGATCATCTCTATAGATGCTGAAAAAGCATTTCACAAAAGTCAACATTCGTTCATGATAAACACTCTCTACAAGTTAGATATAGATGGAAAGTATACCAACACTAGTAAAGACATACATGATAAGCCCACTGCCAATATCATCCTGAATGGGGGAAATATAAAAGCTTTTCTGTTAAGAACAGGAACTAGACAAGGATGCCCACTCTCACCACTCCTATTGAACATAGTGTTGGAAGTACTAGCAAGAGCAATCAGTGAAGAGAAGGAAATAAAAGGCATCCAGATTTGAAAAGATGAAGTCAAACTGCCCTGTTTGTGGGTGATATGATCCTATTTACTGAACAGCCTAAAACCTCTACAAAAAAGCTCCTAGAGTTGATAACTGATTTCAGCAAAGTTGCAGGATACAAAATCAACACACAAAATTCAGTAGCATTTCTATAATCCAATGGTGAACATGCAGAAAAAGAAATCAAGAAAGCTAGCCTATTTACAATAGCCACCCCCAAAATAAAATACTTAGGAATAAAGTTAACCACAGATGTGAAAAATCTCCATGAAGAGAACAACAAACCACTGTTGAGAGAAATTAAAGAGGACGCAAGAAGATGGAAAGATATCCCATGCTCTTGGATCAGAAGAATTAACATTATGAAAATGTCCATACTACCCAAAGTGATCTACAGATTCAATGCAATCCTCAACAAAATTCCAATGACATTTTTCTCAAAAATGGAAAACACTATCCCGACATTTATATGGAATAACAAAAGACCATGCATAGCCAAAGCAATGCTTAGCAAAAAAATAAATAAATAAATAAATAAATAATAATAATAATAAAGCTGGAGGCATAACAACTCAAAATGGATTAAAGAATTAAATATGCATCCTGAAACAATAAAACTCCTTATAGAAAACATAGGGGAAGCACTCCAGGAAGCAGGAGTGGGTATCCTTCATGAATATGACCTCCAAAGCACAGGCAACTAAAGGAAATATAAACAAATGGGATTATATCAAACTAAAAAGCTTCTGTTCAGCAAAAGAAACAATCAAAGAGTGAAAAGATAACCAACGGAGTGGCAGAAAATATTTGAAAAATACACATCTGACAGAGTATTAATATTCATAATATATATAAGGAACTCAAACAACTTTACAGCAAAAAATCAAATATCCCCATTTAAAAATGGGCAAGGTAGCTGAATAGGCATTTCTCAAAGGAAGATATCCAAATGGCCAACAGACACATGGAAAAATGCTCAAGATCACTCAGCATTGGGTAAATACAAATCCACAGCACTTTGATATATCATTTCACTTCAGTTAGACTGGCTATTACCAAAAAGAAAGAGAATGATAAATGCTGGTGAGGGTGCAGAAAAAGGGGGACCCTCGTACACTGTTGTTGGGACTGTAAAATGGTGGAGCCATTATGCAAAATGTTATGGAAATTCCTCAAACAACTACAGAAGAACTGCCATATGACCCAGCAGTCCCAGTGCTGGATATATACCCAGAGGGATGGAAATCATCAAGCCAAATGGATAACTGTACTCCCACGCTTATTGCAGCTCTATTTACAATAGCTAAGTGTTGGAACCAACCTAAATGTCCATCATTGGATGAGTGGATAAGGGAAATGTGGTATATTTATACAATGGAAATACTAATCTGCCATAAAAAAGAGTGAAATACTGCCATTTGCAGCAACATGGAAGAATTAGAGAAAATTATGTTAAGTGAAATAAGCCAGGCACAGAAAGAGAAATACCGCATGTCCTCACTTACATGTGGGAGCTAATGAAAATAAATGAAGAAACAAATAAATAACAAAGGAAAAAGAAACAATAAATAGCATTTGCTACAGGAAGAACTCTGAAAAGCATAGAAAACAGCACTATTACATTGGGAAGATAAACACCTGCAGGTTTGCCTAGACTTATTATTAACAAGCAAGGTAGGAGTCCACATGGTTTTTATCATTATATAAAATAGGAAAGTAATTCTTTCCATAGGGAAAAAAAAAATAAGATGAGTTCAATATTTAAGGATGGTACTTTAGGTTATTGTTTACTATAGCCTAAGACATACATAATTAAATCCCAGAAGCCCCAAAGTGCAAATTTCATGTGATAAAACACATGTGAAACCCATGGGTTCTATGGTCCTGGAATTTAAAAAAAAAAAAAAAAATCAATAAAACTTATTTCCATAGCCTCACAGCTAATGAACAAAGGATTGTATATTTTAACAGTTGTACTTATGGAATAAATTATAGTTTGTTTCTTCATAGTTTTGAAAGATGTGTTAGGTACTTACTGTGAAGAGGTGATAAAATTGCATGACAGAATCACAGCACTATGGTTTAAGCTGTTTTTTTTTTTCTTCACCTCTACTCAGTTGTAGTCGCTCATGCCCATTTTCATGCTTAGCCAAGTCATGATATTGAGTACATTCACAGACACAGATACATGAGTAGGTTTTGTGTAGAAGTATTCTTGGCCTACACCTGTATTTGATGTACCAACACATTGGCCACCTTGGGCAGCTTTGTGTTTGCAGTGTCAACTCTTTCCTACCACGCTGCTCATTCCATAGGATAGGGTTTGTGCTATAAATTTCTGCTTAGCACTCTTATTTATTCATGGACCTGGATTTCTGCCTGAACTCCAGATGGCTTGTTTGAATTCCTATATGTGCTTGTTTTTATTTTCCTTGGGACTCTGGCTCTTATTCCCAAGAAGTCATTTGCTGACTGGGATGGACTTCTAAATATACACCTGAATTATTACAAGTGTGAGTTATGTATAGTATATCCTAAAGCCTACTGCAAGGCACATAATTGGAATTCTGGATATTAATGCAAACCAGAACCAGTTCACTTCACACCCCTTATATTTTACCCCAGTCATATGTACATGCCATGAGTCTGATATACAAACTGGTCACTTTTTCGAGTTCCAAAGACAAAAGTCATTTTAATAAAATTTCTATGTAGGTGAATATAAGATTTAGAAGGATTACAAATGAGAATATTATGAAAAGAAATAGGACCAAATGATTTTTGAAAGCATAGTACTTCAAAATGTTGTTAGCTAAATTAGATAAGCATGTTAAGAATAAAGAAAAAATATAACCTAGTAAAGCAATAATATCTGTTATTTGAAGTAATATGCAATAATAAAAATAAAAATATAGGCAGGACACAAAAACATAGAGAGAGTAAGCAAACAGAACTTGCAAGAAAAATAGACAATGACTAAATTTATCAGTGAGATACAAAGAAAAAAAAATTGGAAGAGTTTGTGTGAGGAGGAGGGTTTTGACCTTCAAGTCACAGGGACTACACCCACTAATAAATGCAAACCAATCACCTTGGAATTTAGTCAATTGATTTCTATTGTCTTTCTCCACAAGAAGTAAAGTTTAAAAGAGAACTCCTCCTACAAACCCGTTTCAATTACATAGTAGGCTGTAGGGTCCAGGATTATTTTAAGAATATTAAATTGGAACATTTTCCAAAATGTTTGGAAAATAATTTCAGAAAATGCTTCTTAAAAAACAGAAACGAAAACAAAGTGAAAGAAAAATAACCACAGTGTGTAATAAGTTCAATAATTTCTTGATAATGATGGTTACCATATAACAAATTAAAAATTTGATTTAATTCTAATAGTAATTCTGAACAGTAAATATTAACGTGTCTATTGTGGGGAAACTAAGGCACAATAAGGTTAAACAACATCTTTCAGCCTTTTCTTGGAAAATGCTTTGGCAAATTGGATTTTAGAGATTTTGATCATGTATTACCAATTTTTACTCAAGGACCTTGGAATTCATCCAGGGAAAGCTTCAACTGCAATGAAGGGAATGTTATGAATGAAGATGTTTAATGATATAATGATCATATGGGTGACTTTTCTATGTGAAATTACATATATCTAAAATAGGTATCTCTTGTTATGGCTATAAAATATATTCAAGCCAGAAACTGCATTAATCCTCTTTTAATTATGGAAGAAATATTAATGGGCAATATTAGAAACCTGTAGTACCCTGTATTTACTTAAATTTCATACGAGAATAATTTTTCAAAGAAAAAAGTAGCATGGTTGAATGTAATGGTTCTATAGAGCATTCATTAGTGCAAGTACTATGTGAAAGAAATTGAGCCCCAAACTCCAGGTACCAATCAAGCTTTTTTAAAGGAAAATAATCTGCTAGACTGTAAGGATACTGTCGGCACTCAAGTGGAGGGGGAAGGGGAAAGCATTCCCTAGCAATATGGCGCCCTTCCGGGTTCTTCTCCGCAGTAGAAGCCCGCCAGCACCAGACCTCAACCAGTCACAGGTCAAGGCTCACCTCCTGCCCAGCCCCGTCCAATCAGCTACTTCCCCGTCCACCCCCTATCAAAACCCGGAAGGCAGCTCCCTATAAATATCCCGCAGTCCTTGAATAAAGTGGAACTTCTCTGGTGAACTTCAGCTCGGGTCCTGTCGTCTTATCAGCTCGGTCAGTGCGCCCTTTCATAGACTGCACTCAAAATGGAGAGCAGCAGCCAGCATCGGGGTGGGAGAGTTTATATAGGCTGCAGGGAAGGCTGACATAATCAGGGAGGGGTTTGGTGCTGGTGTGGAAGATAAGGCTGGCAGATGCAATCAGGTAGAAGTTTGCACTCATGTGGAAGTAGAGGAGTTTCCATTTCTCAGAAACCACAAGGTTTCTCTTAAGGGAAAGGCTGGCAGCCATTTTGTGCTCAGTGTGTGTAAAATGGTGCTAGTCATGACCAAGATGGCGCTGGCCACATCTGAGATCCATCACTATGGTGACATTATATTACTAAATAGATATTCAGATTTTTATATGGATTAATAACACAGCATAGAACTTTTAACTTTCAGTTTTCTAAATTCTCTCATGAATATTAATCTATGTACAAGTGTTAAATGACAAAAGTTGGCTAAAATATTTCAAAATATTAAACTGCATGCAGTTAGCACTTATTTTAAAATGAATTGTCCCATGTCAATTTCTAAAGCACTATGAAACTATGCAGATATAAACACATTAAAAATGTTATATAAACTGAATTGTGCTATTCTAATTAATCTGAGTACTTGTTTCTTTATGAAGACAATATACAAACTGTCATTTATCATGGATCTGCTCTTCTAATAGCCTCCTGTAACTTGGTTACTTTGTTGCCTCCTGAATTGGTAGGAGACCCATATTTCTTCATATAAGTAATATATGATTTTATATTATCATTGAGTACTGCTTTGCGGATGTTAATTTATGATTCTATGCAGAGAAACTACATATGGTGCCCTCATATATGTCAAATAAATTCTTTATGCTCAGTGATATTACAACTAATAGCAAACAATTTGTGATAATTAGTGCTATTAAATGAATACCAAAGGAATTTGTGATAATTATAATTGGTACGTTGAATAGGAATGAGCTCAAATTAAGAGAATCTGGAAGAAATTCAATAATTCATATGTATATTTTAAAAATGTTCAATGATTTAAAATAGAACATAAAACCAGATATTGAAATAATTTGCTCTACATTTACACTCAAATGATTTATTTTCCTTATTAATCTTTATACCTTCCTGTGTCTGAGCTGATCAGGTAAATATAACTGATTTTTAAATTGTTTGACAATGTCTGCATGTATTAGTTCATTTCTGTTGTTTATAGCAAAATACTTGGATATGGGTAATTTCTAAGAAAATGGAACTTATTGCTTATAGTTTCAGAGGCTGGGAAGCCCAAAGTCTACGGAACACATCTGGTGAGGGTCTTTTGGATGGTGGCTTTACAGCAATGCAGGGGTCTCACATGGCAGAAAACGGCACAGCAGAGACTCTCATGTGCTCTCTTTTAAAAGCCCTCAGAATCATGCTCCTGACCACCGTTATTAATCCATTCACTATGACATGGTCCCACAATCTAATCACCTCTTCAAGCCTACCTTTCAATTGCCATAATAGGATTTCATAATAGGAATTTCCTCCTATTTCATAATAGGATTTACAGTGGGGCCAAGTTTCTAATACCAGGAACTTTGGGAGACACAATTTAAACTTCAATGAGTTTGGAGAGGACATTCAATTCACAGCACTGCCTTTTAACTGATGAGTTTTATTCATTTGCTTTTTTGCCGTTACAGGGATATTTGGAACTATTTCTATCACCTCATTTTGAATTTTTGTTTATCCTGACCTTTGTATATATTTTTCTTTCTCTCATTTGCGTTCTTTAGGATTAATCACATATTTACATTGCATTTCTTATATCTCTACTGAATTGCAGATTATAAATCCCGTTTAAGTTTAATCTCTTTAATTTTTTACAATATATATAAAGGCAGTTTAAATATAAGGAACATTTTCATGTTCCTACAGAAAAATAAAAGAATATTAGATTAATTTACCCAAATTAGTCCCATCCAAATTTTAACACTGTTTTTCATACTTTAGTTTTAATATTTGAGTAGAAAATTTGTTTTTTGTTTGTTTATAGCTCATTTGGTTATGTTAGACTTTTTAAGACATTTTTCTTATCAGTGTATGTATGTGTAGGGTTTTCTTCTTAAGTATTGCTATATGTTAATCTTTTCAAAGAACAAAACTTGGCTGTTAATATTTTTCATTTTTATATAAAATTCAGTTTTTACTTTTCATATTTTTCTTCTCATTTATTTTCCTTCCTAAAGTATTCATTTAAAAGCTACGAACGTACTTTCAAGCAGTGCTTGGGTGCATCCCACAAGTTTTGATGTTGTATTTTATTTATCTATCATTCAATATATTCTAATTTGTTTTCTCATGGCTTATTTCAAATAATATAACTCATATTGCAGATATTTTGGAAAATTTCTTGTCTTTCATTAATTATTTTCTTATTTTAAATCACTATGGTTAGAGAACATACTCTATTTTATTTCTTTTAAATTTGAAAATAATTGCTTTATGGCACTGCATTTTGTCTATTTTGTTAAATGTTCCAAGTGTCCCTGGAAACATGCATAAAGTAAAGTTATTAGGTGTAATATTCTATACAGGTAAATCATGCTTATTTGAATAATTTTACTGTTTACATCTTCTATACTCAATGATTTTATTTTTGTCTGCTTATTTTGTCAGTTACTGAGAGAGATGAGATAAGACTCCAATTATGATTTTAATTGACTGTATTTATTTTAATGTTCCTTGAAGATAATGTCAATATTCAAATCACCTGCAGAAATGCTCTTTTTATTGTTTTTTTATGCCAAACTTTACATATTCTGTTCTTTAATAAAAAAATTCCCATAATTTTTTCAAGGATGTTGAATACTCTGGATTAAAAAGAGAGAGAAAACAAACAGAAAGAGATGTTAGATAAATTATCCTTTTCCAAAGAAGCTTAAAATTTGGATTTAGGCTTTGTTTTACTTTTAGCTCTAGGATGTTTTACTCTTAGTTCTAGGATTCTCCTTATGTATGGGGCCTGACTATTACTGCTAGGGACTGTTCCTTATGAAGTCTCAAATGAAGGCCAACTGTACCTGCCAAGTTCCTACCACTTTTGATTTCAACAATTTTTCTCCCCAGAAAATACTGAAATTTATTCTCAACTCTGGCTTCCCAGCTATGTTTTTCTGCTATGCTTTATGGGTACTTGATCTGAACATGCTGAGTTTTCAGCTTGTGGGGATGCTGTAAGAAACACTTAAGGAACTTTTCAGCTTTTCCGTCTTCTTTAGGATTTTGTTTAGTAATCCCAGCCACATCATGATCCACAAAACCTGATCTTTGTTCTCTCAGCCCAGTGCAAATTTCCATTTGGATTATCTTTCCTTCTGTGCTGAGATTCGGAAAAAATGCCACAATCTACTAAAAAAGTACATTTGAAAGTGGAGCTCTTTTCATGTGCTATCCTTCTTTCATTGATCGTTGCCCTCAAGTTTGGCATGCCTTGTTTCTCCTCCAATGTCCCCATTGTTTTAAACATTTTTATTGTTTATATTTTGCCCCATTGTTACCATTCTTCTGTGGGTAAGTTAGTCTGATATAAGCTACTTCATTTTGTCCAGGGCCAAAAATACCTATAAAAAGGTTTTATTGTCTAAAAAATTTAAATGATTTAAAATTTAAAATATGTTGTTTAAAGATTTCATGTGACTGGAATTGATTTTTGTGGAGTACTTTGGGTAAGGGATTCAAATTCAGTTTTCCTCATTTTGATAGTTAATATCAGTTGCACTGTTTCTCATGTAATTCAGCCACAGATTTCTAACTAAGCTGTAATGCCACCTTTAGCATTTATCCATTTTTCTAACATGCATCACTGAGCTTGAGTCAGGACTTTCTTTTTCAGATCTGTATTTTAGGTGTCTTCATTAGAAAATATTTATTTATAAGGTTAAATACCTGATAGAATATACTTATTTTCCTACTTAGCAATTCTTCAGGAGGAATACACAAATTTATATTGAATTATTCCATGCATGTTTTACTCAGTAACCTAGGTGGTAGCTACATGGGTATATGTTATGTTATTTTAATGTACATCTGTTAGTCTGAAATAGTCACAGTTAAAGCTCTCTGATATACTTTATGTAGTTGTATGTGTATGTGTGTGAGCATTTGTGTGTTTGATTTAATATGTATATATCTATGTATATTCTTTTTTCTTCCTAATTTCATTATAGCAATTATCCATGCCATCTATATTCTTTAAAACTACTGATGACATTCTAATACTCAGGGGCATGATTGTGTTATATATTTCCCTGTATCTTATTTTTAAGAATTTATGTGGTTATACTTTTTTTTCCCCACTCTTAATAAGAGTGTTTGGAGAGTATAATTTTTCACACATGTTTTTTTTTAGAAGGGGGAATTATTAAAAGCTGTTAAACTATCACAATAAGTGCCTATTTTCTGAGTATTATCTTTGTTAACATTTCACACATTTAGTTGGCAAAAAAAAATATTATAAGTTGGAGTTACATTATTATTAATTATGTTGTTAAATAGTTTTTCAAATATTTAGAGATCTCATTCTGTTTTAATATAATTTTTGATTTTGTAGGAAATTATCATTGTTGAGAAAATAGAATAGTTTAATAAGGCCCCCCTTTCCTTAGGCCCAGTTGGGGGTGGTGTGGTGCATTTTTTGGAAATGAGTTGTGTGTGGGTGGAGTTAGTGTGCATGCATGGCACCGCCACTTGGCTGGCATTTACTGCCTTGGGCATCCACCCTGCATGGCCATGTTCTCCAACATGTGTCTTCCAAGGATCCTTTTGCTGTTTACCTAGCTTGTAGACCTGTGTGTGAAGGATTTGTGACCCAGTCTGTGAATGGGCTTGAGAGGTCTGTGAGCTCCAGATCCAGCCCTAGCTTGACTATCATCAAATCAGGAAGAAACCAATGCATACGAATATATCATCTCTAAATATACAGTTGACCCACTCTCTCTGCAGGGACACATATAGTTGAGAGAATTCCATTTATATATTGGGTCTATATCATATAGGACCCACTTTTACTCAGGGCTGCCAATTACCATTGCTCAGTTTCTGTCATCCTTCGATTCAGGCTGTCAGAATCCGTGGAACCATGCAGACTCAAGTGATTTCCTCATCGGCTCTGTTGATAGTGTTTTGTGTATGAAATCTTAATCAATCGCTAAATCTTCCTTTATAACTTAAACTCCCAATTTTAACATAATTATTTTATATCATTCTATGTCTACATTGATTTAAGATTAGATAGATTAGATAGAAGTGTTGACACACAATTTTTTTTACAATTATGAAACACAATACTGAGTAAGGAGCATATATTTTGGCATTATGTATGTGACATCTTCCCTAATTCAGATTCACAACATAGTCTGTTATATCACTAAAATTTATATCTTGTTATAATATAGTTGGTGTGGGTCCATAATCATCTATTTGCATTTTGAAATTGCAAAAGAAACAGACAAAAAAACAGACAAAAAAAAAAGAGAAAGAAACACTGTCTTTAAATTTGTCTCCAAAACTCATTTGATGACAAAACATAATTTAAAAGGAAATAATCTATGTTCTTTATTTTTATTTTTTTTCAATGAGTGAGAATATTCATATTTTTTTACAGATATAAAAATGTGTTTAATTATAAGGTCTCATATTTCACTGGTATTAAAAATATATGGTATATGCATAGAACTAGCTTTAGAAAACTTGAAAATTCAGAATTGTGAAACATGTTTGGCCTCAAAGATTTTAAAAACTGTAATGGTGATTTATAGTATTTTTTTTTTCTTTCAAAGTGCCAGTTCTACCATTTTCTGTCTATGTAAATCATTTAACTTTGACATGATTAAAGCTCAGCATTAGTAAAATTAGAATAACAATGGTTCTTAAATCCCAGGATTGTTGTGAGGAGAAAGAAGTAATTTGTGTGGACATTTTAAACAATTTATGGAACATAAAAATGTTTAAACCACTTTTTTTTATTATTGTGATTATTGTTCTTCTTTTCCTTTCTATCCTCCCCTTCACTATTCTATGTCACATTTTATAAGCCAAAACTGTTCCATTGAGTATTTAACATTCTGGATTCACAAGTTCTGAACTGTATCATTTCTATCTCATGTCCCAATATACATGTTTGCACTTGAAGAATGCCAATATAAACTCTATATTTCTCTCAGTAGCAAATTTCACAATTTCCAAATAATCAAATTCATAATTGGTCAAGTAGTTAAGATATGGTAGAAACAGGAATGTTTATGAAACATTTAATTCTTTTGTTTCCAATGTAGATTTTAACAGATTTACTGGGTTTGGAAACATTTAATTGTGGAGAGGAGCATTTAAATTGATATTTGTTGAATTTCACTTAAACTTCTTATCTAATAAACAAAAAAGTGATAACAGTGAACTAGTATTTTTTTTTTTACTTCTTCCACTAATTTTGTATTTACTTCTAATAAAGGAAGCTTTAAAAGATACACACACACACATACACACACACAGGAGAGTACTTCAAAAAGTCCATGGAAAATAGAATTAAAAGATAATACAAGTCTTTCTGTGAACTTTTTGATGTACCCTCATATGTATGACTTGGTTTTGTATCAGAGACTTCCTGTAGTGGCTGAACACTTTAAGAAATTTTGATTACAGCAGATGCCATACCTTAAAAGCCCACAGGGAGAAAACCCTTGCTTCACACACATTATATTTACATTGGACAGTGCCAAGTTAGAATTTCAACAACCTCAGGAAAATTATGTTTGTGGTCTGCTAATATTAAACTGTATATGTCCTTGAAACTTAACATTTCTAAGCATATCTTACAATTGAAAGGGCAGCTATCAAAATTCAATGTACACCAAATCTCACTGGACATAAAGTCCAGAGGCCTTTACTTTCCATACACATGGGAAATGCTCCAGTACATAGGATTGGGCAAAGATTTTATGAATTAGACCTCAAAAGCACAGGCAACAAAAGCAAAAATAAACAAATGGCATTTCATCAAACTAAAAAGCTTCTGCACAGCAAAGGAAGTAATCAACAGAGAGAAGAGACAACCTGCAGGATGATAGAAAAGTTGTACAAACTATGCATCTGAAGGGACTAATATCAAGAATATACAGGGAACTCAAACAACTCAATAATAATAATAATAAAATGGACTCAGTTAAAAAATTGGTGAGGGAGCTGAATAGACATTTCTCAAAAGAATGCATACAAATGGCCAATAGATATATGAAAAAAAAAATGCTCAACATCGCTAATCATCAGGGAAATGCAAATCAAAACCATACTGAGATATCTCACTCAGACTGGCTATTATCAAAAAGACAGAAAATAACAAATGCTGACAAGGATGCGGAGAAAGTGAAACACTTATATATTGTTGGTGGGGTTGTAAATTAGTATAGCCATTATGGAAAACAGTATGGAGGTTTCTCAAACTATAGATAGAACAACCTTATGGTCCAGCAATTCTACTACTGATATATATCCAAAGGAATGGAAATCACTACTTCAAAGGGATACCTGCACTGTCCTGTTTTGGGCAGGCTATTTACAATAGCCACGATATGGAACCAACCTAAATGTGCATTAACAGACTACTGGATAAGGAAAATGTGGTATATATGTACAATGGAATACTACTCAGACATAAAACAGAATGAAATTCTGCCATTTTCAGCAGCCTGGATAAACTTGAAGAAAATTATTGTTAAGTGAATTAAGCCAGGCATCGAAAGAGAAATACTGTGTGTTCTCTTTCGTATGTAGGAATGAATATAAATTAATAATAATAATTTTAACTGTTAAAAAGAGAGAGAAAAACTGTGGTTACTAGAGGGAGGAAGGGAAGGGATGGGGGTATAGTGAGAGGCTGGTTAATAGATACAAAATTACAGCTAGATAGAAAAAATAAGTTCTATTGGTGCACAGTCAACTAAGGAATCAATAATTAAAAATGATTTACTGTATGTTATCAAACAATAAGAAAAAAGGAGATCAAATGTTCACATCAAAAATAAAGTGTTGCAATTTAATTACCTTAATTAGATCATCGCATAATGTGTCCATATCTTGAAATAGAATTCTGAACCCCATAAATATGTACGATCAATATATTTCAATAATAAATAAATAAATATTATTGACGGCCTAATTTAAAAAATAGCCTATGGGTAAGAATGCTGCTATGTTTCTCAACATTTGAACTGAGTAAATTAATCAGAATAAAATTAAACAGCTTTAAATTTTGTCACCACAGACCACAGGTGTCAGAAAAGCTGGCATTCTACTGGCAGAGGTTTGAGACTTATAATGTCTTGATATCTTGATATCCAGATAAATGAGAAAGTCTGCTAGGAGAAAAAGAATGAAGAGAAAAAAAAATCAGAGTATGGACCTGAGAGAAATTAGGAGTGAGTAACAAATAAAGAAGAGAAATAGAAAATTTTGGAACAGCTTATCTATGTAAATGTGTGTATATGTGTACACACACATATATATATATACACAATATATATTGATGTGTAGACATATATCAGTATCCCTGGGGACTGGTTCCAGGAACTCCTATGGATACCAAAATCTGAGGATGCTCAACTACCTGATGTAAAATCGAATAGTATTTGCATATAACCTATGCACATCCTCTTGTATACTTTAAATCATCTCTGGATTACATATAATACCTAATTCAATGTGAATACTATGTAAATTGTTGTAACTGTATTTTTTAGAGAATAACAAGAGAAAATGCATGTACAAGTTCAGTACAGATGCAACCATCATTTTTTTCACGTATTTTTTCTTCTCTGGATACAGAATCCACAGACACAAGGGCTGATTATGCATATATATAAAAACGTTTCACATTGTACACTTTAAATATGTGTAGCTTATTGTATGTCAGTAACACCTCAATAAAACTGTTTTAAAAATGAAAAAGATTTGTTTTTCTATTTGCTGTATTTCCTACATTAGAGGCATATGCAGGATACTAACAAACACACCAAAAAAAAAAAAAAAAAAAGCCATAGTTAACTCAATATATTTCAAAGAAAAATTTTACACACAAAAAATAATGTGTAAGCTGATTTCTTCAAAACTAGTCCAAAGTGTGTGGTATAGAAAGGATACTCTATTTGAAGCCTCCCAGAAGTGAGGAAAGTCAAGGTTAGTTAATAATAAATGTTTAAAAGTGAGAGGTAGACACACACACAAAAAAGTTAAAAGTAAAGTTAAATGTTAAAGTAAAGCATAAAAACAAACAAAAAAACCTCATCTTTTTAAAAAGGCTATGGGTAAAATATTTTATTTTATTTTTTGAATGTGACTTTTTTTTTTTTGTAACATAATTGATTGTACATATCTGTCGGGTACAGAGTTGGTCAAAAGAGCTAACTTCACTGTTGTTGCTTGACCACAATATTTGAAGACATCTTACCTGGAGCTCCCAGAGAAACTAAAAATGATGGCCAATAGTAAGGCCTTTGGTGAGTTTAACAATGCATGCCGGAGCTGTAGGAAGTACATCTGTAGACAAAGGTTTTGACATTCCAAAAATTTTTGAGTCACATAGTAAATTTGCAGTCTGAAGCCATCTCTAAATGCTCATTGCTGTCAATTCTTACATCTTTCTGATATGATCACTTTTCCAGTATTGTCATGAAAACTGGAATAGAAATATTTATTGATATTATCATGAATACTGGGATAAAAATAGCTGGATGTCATATTAAAATTTCACAAAGCATTTATACAATCAATACAAATATGGTATATATAACGTAAAATAACTACAATATTTTACAAATACTATATCTATCTGAATACATGCATGTGTAAAACTATTTTAATATATGAGCCCATATATGTGTATACATATATGTACAACTTAATGTAAATATTCATTCAGGTACAATAAAAATAAAATAACATATGAGAACCATGAAATCTTGAACAGGCAACTGTAGCAATAAAATAAGCACATTATGGGCCGGCCTGGTGGCGCACTGGATAGTGCGCCGCTTGGGAAGCGTGGCGGCGCTCCCGCCCGAGGGTTCGGATCCCACATACAGACCGGTTCCCGCTCACTGGCTGAGCGAGGCACGGGAGCAACACCGAGGGTTGCAATCCCGTTGCCGGTCCCCGGTCCGGTACAGGGGCAACACTGAGGGTTGCGATCCGTTGCCGGAGACGGAAAAAAGACAAAAAATAAATAAATAAATAATAAGCACATTATAATCATAATTTTATCTAAGGATAGTACTGGGAATCATCAACAGATGATTCTACTCATTGAAAAGAATTTATTTAGTATCTTTTTCAAAGTCTCATTTGCAAGTATTTAATTAAAATATAACAATTTTTATTAATTTCAGGGCCCCAAAGAATATTCATATATTAGTGAGCTCTAAGGAAAGCAAAATAATACATGTAAAACAAACAAATAAAAGAAAATAAGAACGCTTAACTTCATTCTTCTACTCCCTATTATATTTTGTCTTGGAAGGCGAGTTGTTTCTAATAATACTGGTGTAGTGGATTGAATTATGTTCCCCCAGAACTCACTGAAGCTTGAATTGTGTCCCCCAAGTTTTATGTATTAGAAACTTAACCCCCACTGTGACTGTTAACAGGTGGGGAATCCTATTATGGTAATTGAAAGGTGGAGCCTTGAAGAGGTTATTAGATTGTAGGACCGTGCTGTAGTGAATGGATTAAACATGGTAGTGAGGGGTGTGCTTCTGAGGGTTTTAAAAGAAGAGGAGAGTCTGTTTCTCTGCTTCCACCATCTTGCAACGTGAGACCCCTGAGTCACTGTTGCCACCACCAGATGGACTTTGGACTTCCCAGCCTCAGAAACTGTAAGCAATAAATTTAGTTTTCTTTATGAATTACCCAGTCTCAGGTATTCTGTAATAGCAACACAAAACTGACTAATGCAATCAGGATTGTAATCCAGAGCTATTGTCTCAACAAAGGCAAATGTTTCAAGGTGAATACGATCTGACAGACAAGGCAAAAAAGTGGAGGTGACACTTTAAACCAATATTGAGTGAGATGGGAAACTTTGGCTGGCTCAATTTTACTGAATCACATGAGATACTTCCTGAATATTTGCCTGTCCATAAACTGTTCCATATAAGTAAACATTTACTTTCTTTATAATACATGCCACTAAAAATAATTCCATGGGCTTTCCCTATAACTAGTTTGCTTTCTTTTAATTTGATACCTTCTCTTTCCAGAACTTTTAGAAATATAATTTTCATTAAGAAAGCTTAGCATAAAGATATTTTGACTTTTGGCTGGACTGAGGTGAATCCCAAGTGAACATTCCCAACTAGGAGTGCTTTATTATTATCTTCTTTTTGACTCAGTTCATTTCTGAAGTTCTCATTACAAAATCTTCTATCATCCAATAATTGTTTTAAGTCCCTACTAATTACTATCTCACTATAAAAATGGGATGCCATTCAGTGTCTGCATTAGCATAAGTTTGCTAAGTTTGCAGATCATATATTCAAATATAGTAAGTGGGGAATCAAACTGGAATCCTACCAGAAGTCTTCAACTTCAATTATTTAAAATGACTGTTATTTCTCATATACAAGTGTGTGTTTATATGCTCCCTCAAATTGGTAATCGTGGATATTAACTCTTTTAATGCATTATAGGAGCAAGCATGAAGGTGAATTTCCTCTTAGTTGTGATTTAATTTGTTTTAAAACAATAGTGATTTATTGAATTAACAGTTAGATGATTTACTGAACGTTTTTGTGGGTATATATACGGCATTGGTGTATGCAAATGCTAACATCTTATTTATTTGGTTATTATTATTGACTGTTAGTTAATCTATCCCATCAAACCTAGGCACTATCCATTATGTCCTCTTTTTTTTAAGTTTTATTTTACTTTTGACACATAATAATTGTACATATATATGGGGTAAAATGTGATGTTTTGATACATGTATACATTGTGTAACTATCAAATCATTGTAATGGGTAAATTCATCACCTCAAATATTTATCGTTTCTTTGTGGTGAGAACATTCAGAATTATTTTTCCTACTTATTTTGAAATATACAATACGTTATTGATAACTATAGTCACTGTACTTTGCAACAGAACAGCAGAACATGTTTCTCCCATCTAACTGCAATCTTGTATCTGTTGACCAACTTTTCCTCACATTCTCACCTTCCCTGCCTTCCCCAGCCTCTGGTAACCACTTTTCTGTCATATTCTTTCATAAAATCAACCTTTTTGGATTTCATATTTGAGGGAGATAATGCAGTACCCATTTTTCTGTGTCTGGCTTATTTCACGTATAACATACTCCAGGTTCATCTCTGTTGTCACATATGACAGAATTTCATTTTCTCTGTGGTGGAAATGTATTATATTGTGCATGCTTACAACATTTTTCAATCCATTAATCTATTGATAGGTACTACTTATGTTGATTCCATATCTTGGCTATTGTGAACAATCCTGCTGTGAACGCTGACATGTTTCTTCAACCTAACTGATTTCATTTCCTTTGGATATATACCAAGTTTGATTGTTGGATCATATGGTACTTCTACTTATGATTTTGAAGGAACCTCCAGACTGTATTCCATAATTGCTGTACTAATTTACATTCCCAGCAACAGTGTTTAAGAGTTTCTTTTTTTGCACATCCACACCAACACTTGTTATCTTTTGTCTTTTTGATAATAGCCATTCTAACTAGAGTGAGGTGATAACTCATTGTGGTTTTGATTTGCATTTCATTGATTACTACTGATGTTGAACATTTTTTCATATACCAGTGGCCTTTTATATGTCTTCCTTTGAGAAAAATTTATTCAGATCTATTGCCCATTTTTAATTGTATTATTTATTATTTGTTTTTGTTTTTGTTTTGTTTGTTATTGGGATGTTTGAGTTCCTTATGTATTCTGGATATTAAGCCCTTATCATACATGTGGTCTGCAAATATTTTCTCCCATTCTGTAAGTTGTCTCTGTAATCTGTTGATTGCTTCCTTTGCTGTGCAGAATTTCTTAATTTCATATAATCCGATTTGTTTGTTTTTGCTTTTGTAGCCTGTACTTTTGAAGTCTTATTCAAAAAATTCCCTGCCCAGACTAATGTCATGAAACATTTCCCCTATGTTTTCTTCTAGTAGTTTCATAGTTGCAGGTCTTATGTCTAAGTCTTTAATCCATTTTGAGTTGATTTTTTTATATGTTGTGAAATAGTAGTCTAGTTTTATTCTTTTACATGTAGATATCCAATTTCCCCAGTAACATTTATTGAAGATCGTTTCTTCCTCAATGTGTGTTCTTAGCCCCTTTGTCAAAAATCAGTTGATTGTAGATCCATGCATTTACTTTTGAACTCTCTATTATGTCCATTGTTTTTATGCCAGCACCATGCTGTTTTGCTTACTATTACTTTGTAAAATATTTTAAAGTCAAGTAGTGTAATGTCTCCAGCTTTCTGATTTTTTGTTTGTTTGCTTTTTTTCCTCTAAAGATTGCTTTGGCTATTTGAGGTCTTTGGTTGTCCCATGCAAATTTTAGAATTGTTTTTTTTTTGTTTGTTTGTTTGTTTCAGTTTCTGTGAAGAATGCCATTGGTACTTTGATAGGGATTGTATTAAATGTGTAGATCACTCTGAGTGGTATGGACTTTTTAATAATATTAATTTTTTCAATCCATGATCATGAGATATCTTTATATTTATTTGTGTCCTCATCAATTCCCTTCATCAGTGTTTTATAGTTTTCAGTATATATTTCACTTCCTTGGTTAAATTTATTCCTATATAGCTTTTTTATTTGTATGTTCATTTTGTATCCTGCAACTTTACTGAATTAGTTAAATAGTTTTAACAGCTTTTTGATTGAGTCCTTAGGTTTTCTATGTATAAGATTATGTCATCTGCAAATGGGGGCAGTTTAACTTCCCACTTTCCTATTTGGAAACCTTTAATTTCTTTCTCCTCTGTAATTGCTCTGGCATGGATTTCCAATACTGTGCTGAATAGAGGTGGAGAAAGTAGGGTTTCTTGTCTTGTTCCAGATCTCAGATGAAAAGTTTTCAACTTTTCACTGTTTAGTATGATGTTAGCTGTGGGTTTGTCAAATATGACTTTTATTGTGTTGAAGAACATACCTTCTTTTTTATATATTTATTTTTTTATTTCTCCACCCCTGAGGCCTATGCCTAATTTGTTGAGATATTTTTATCATGAAGGAATGTTGAATTTCATCAAATGCTATTTCCATGTCTATTGAAATTATCACGTGTTTTTGTTTCTTCATTCTGTTAATGTGATGAAGGACATTTATTGATTTGTGTATGCTGACCATTCTTGCGTCCCTGGGATGAATCCCATTTCATCATAATAAATCACCCATGCTTCTGGATTTGATTTATTAGTATTCTGTTGAGGATTTTTGTTTCTATGTTTATCAGGGGTATTAGCCTTTAGTTTTCTCCTTTTTGTTGTGTCCTTATCTGATTTTTGTATGAAGGTAATGCTGGCCTCATAGAATGAGTTTGGAAGAACTCTGTCCTCTTCAATTTTTTGTAGTAGTTTGAGGAGAATTGGTATTAATTCTTCCTTAAATGTTTAGTAGAATTCAGCAGTAAAATCTTCAGGTCCTGGGCTCTTTTCTTTGATGGAATACCTTTTTTTTACTGATTCTATCTTGTACTCATTATTGGTCTGTTCAGGTTTTCTATTTTTTTGTGAATCCAACTTGGTAGTTTGTATATGTGTAGAAATTTATCAATTTTTCTAGGCTTTCCAATTTGTTAGCTTCTTGTTTAACTACTTTGTTAGCTTCCAATTTGTTAGCTTCTTTGTTTAACTACTATAGTTTATCATAGTAGTTTCTTATATTCCTTTTTATTTCTGTGGTATCAGTTGTAATGTTTCTTGTTTCATCTCTGATTTTATTGATTTGAGTCTTCTCTTTTTCTTTTCAGTTAGTCTGGCCAAAGGTTTGTCAATTTTGTTTATCTGTTTGAAAAACTAACTCTTTATTTTGTTGATCCTTTGTGTGTGTGTGTGTGTGTGTGTGTGTGTGTGTGTTAGTATTTTTTTTTCAGGTTTGCTCTGATCTATATTATTTCTTACCTTCTGCTAATTTTGACTTCAGTTTTTTTTGTATTTCTAGTTCCTTAAGGTGTAATGTTAGGTTGTTTATCTGAGACCTTTTAAATTTTTGATGTAGGTGTTCATAGCCATAAACTTACTTCTGAATACTTCTTTTGCTATATCCTATAGGTTTTGGTATGTTGTGCTTCCATTTTAATTTGTCTCTAGAAATTTTCTGATTTTTTTTAATTTTTTCATTGGCTTATTTGTTGTTCAGGAGCATGTTGTTTAATTTCTACGTATTTGTATAATTTTCAAAGTTTCTCCTGTCATTGATTTCTAGTTTAATACTATTGTGGTCAGAAACAATATCTAATATGATTTTTCATTATTTTAAAGTTTATTAAAACTTGTTTTGTGCCCTACAATATAATCTATCCTGAAAAATGTTCGATGTGCACTAAAGAAGAATGTGTATACTGCTGTTGGAGGTAAAATCCTTTGTATATCTGTTAGGTGCATTTTGTCTAAAGTGTAGTTCAATTCCAGTATTTTCTTATTCATTATGGGTCTGATTTATCTGTCCATTGTTGAAAGTGGAGGAGTGAAGTCCCAAGCTATTATTATATTGCTATGTAATTCTCCCATTATGTCCACTAATATTTGTTGTATATATTTGTGTTTTTTAATATTGAGTACATATATATTTATAATTTTTATGTCTTCTTGATGAATTGTGTCCTTTTTCATTTAATAATGTTCTTTTCTGTCTTTTGTGACTGATTTGACTTAAATTCTATTTTGTCTGACATAAGTATAGACACTATAGCTCTCTTTTGGTTACCATTGCATAAAATACTTACTTCCACTCCTTTATTTTCACTCTACATGTGTCTTTAAAGTAAAGCTATGTCTTTTGTAGGCAGCATATAATTGAATCTGTTTTGCTATTTTTTTCTTTTTTTGAAATTTATTCATTAACTCAATTTATGTCTTTAAATTACTGATAGAGGACTACTACAGCCATTTTGTTAGTTGTTTTATGGCTGTTTTATAGATCCTTTTTTATCTTTTGTTGTTTACTTTTATATTTGGTTATTTTCTTTAGCACTAAATTTTATTCCCTTCTCTTCATCATTTGTGCATCTGTTATTTTTTTATTTGCTTTCTGCTTAATATGAGGCTTACATAAAATATTCTACACTTATAATAAACTATTTTACATTGATAACTTCAGTCACATACAAAATTCCTGAATTTTATCCTCCCCATTTAGATTTTTGATGTCATAATTTACATCTTTTTATGTTATGTATTTCTCACCAACTGATTGTTGCTATTACCATTTTTGACTCTTTTGACTTTTAACCTTCATACTAAATATATATATATATATATATATTTATTTATAAATTGTATATATAACTATATATAATTGTATATATCATATATATATATATATATTTATAAATTGTATATATAACTATATATAATTGTATATATATAATTTATAAAGCACTATAATGGTCTCTGGGTATTTTGAATTGACTATGTATTTACTTTTACCAAGAAATTGTATATGTACATTTGTTTTTTTTGTGTTAATAATTAAAATTCATTTGTTTGTGTTAGAATAAATCCATTGATCATTACTGTAGGTCAGGTTTAGTAGTGATGAATTACCTCAACTTTTGCTTGTCTGGGAAAGGCTTTATTCTAATCTATTTTTTTGTGTGTGTGTGTGACCGGTAAGGGGATCGCAACCCTTGGCTTGGTGTCACCCACACCGCGCTCAGCCAGTGAGCACACCGGCCACCCCTATATAGGATCCGAACCCACGGTGGGAGCGCCCCTGCGCTCCCAGTGCCGCACTCTTCCAAGTGAGCCACAGCGTCGGCCCTATTCTAAGCTTTTAAAGGACAGCTTTTCAGGGTATATTATTCTTGGCTGGCATTTTTTTACCCAGTACTTTAATTATATTATGACATTCTCTCCTGGTTCACAGGATTACTGCTGAGAAATTTGTCCATAGTCTAATGGTAATTCCTCTATATGTGACTAGATGCTTTTCTCTTGCTGCTTTAAAAATTGTCTTTGTCTTTGAGTTTGACTGTTTGATTATAATGTGCCTGGATGATAAACTCTGGGTTGAATCAGTTTGAGGACCTTAGTACTTTATGTATCTGGATGTCCACATTTCTTCCAAGATGTGGGACCTGCTCAGCAATTACTTTAGTAAATAAACTTTATATCCCTGTCTTTGCCTTTTCTCCTTATTGAATTCACATAATGAAAACTTTTGCTTGTTTAATGGGGTCCCATGTAGGCACTCTTAACTCTTTTTCATTCTTTTTTCTTTTTTTGTCCTCCAACTGGGTATTTTCAAAAGACTTAGCTTCAAATTCAAAAACTATTTTTTCTGCTTATCTAGTCTGCTGTTGAACCTCTTTATTGTATTTTATTATTTTATCCATTTTATTTTTCAGATGCATGATTTGTTGTTCCATTTTATGATATATATATTTCTTTTTTTAAGTTTCTTACTAAGATTATAAATTGTTTTTCTGATTTTGTTGAATTGTCTATTTGTATCTTCTTGTATTTCAACAAGTTTCCATGAAATCATTATTTTGAAATAATTTTCTGACAATTTGTAAATTTCCTTTTCTTTGTGGTCTGAAGAGTTACTGTGTTCCTTTGGTTGTGTTATATTTCCTTGCTTTTTCATGTTTCTCGTGTCACTGAATTGATGCCTGAGCATCTGGTGAAACCATTGCCTCTTCCCAGCTTTACCGAGTGGCTTTTGTAGAGAAAGACATTCACCTGCAAGTGGGTCTCAGTGTACAAGTAGGAAAGGTTGTGATGATTCTGATTGCAAATAGGTGTAGTGGTATTGTTGCTGTGCAGCTCCTTTAGCTGTGATCAATTTAAGCAATAGCCTCAGTGACCTAGGTTGTAGAATTTTGTTGCAGTGGCAATGGTGGCATAGGGTGTTGAGGTCCTTCATGGCAAGGGCTTTCAGGGTCCTTCTATTCTCATTTTTCCCCACAGGTGAGAAGATTTATCTGAGGGGATCCCTCATGGTGTTAGTTCTGACACAACCTATAAGCAGCTATACCAATGCTTGATTCCAGATACAGGTACTCAGAGGGGATGTGGTACCCAGGACCGATGCTCAGGGTCTCACAAACCTCTTGTGGCACTCAGGCCTTGTGGTACAGGTTTTTCTCTGTGGCAGGGTTGAATGTAGACTACCCACAAAGCTAAGATCTGTGATCTTGAGGTGTTGCCTAGCAGTTCAGGCCCAGGAGACCAGATTGTAGTTATGACTCTGACCCTGGGGCACAGAGTACAGCACTGGCCAAACTCTGGAGAAAAAAGGGTGATCTGGAACTTTGGGCCCAGGGAGTACGATATGGCTGAACTTTGGGAACCAGAGGCAGGAGGGCTCAGACATACGATGACATAGTCAATGCACATACTGCTATTACAATTGGTCAAGTTATAAAATCTTTTTAAAAACCTTACATTTCATGTTTAACTAATGCCAAACTGGAAATCATTTAATTATTTTAAAGTGAGGTTGGCTTTAAATATTTTTACATGTTGTAATTATGATAAATATTGAATTACTTCTTTAAATGAATTCAAGATATAATTCAAAACAACTTACATGCATTTTATATATATGTAACTATAAAGCTTTTTTTCTTGATTAATGAATTGTTACTTCTTGTTATAATTTCCAATGATATCTTGTCACAAAATAAAAACATGATTATGTTTACTAGTGCTTCTGACAAGTTAGGTAAAGTTTAGTTAAAGAAAGCACAAATGTGAAAGCTAGTTATAAATTGAATGATCATTTGCCCATTATCATGGGATAAATTCACAATAAAATTTGAGTGTTTATTCTTCATGTGAGTTCAATGAGATATGAATTCTCCCTGAAGCATCAATCTTTGAGTGTAGAAACCATGGAAGGCAATTCATATGATGGGATGATTGTTCCTCTGAGCACCAACAAGGAAACTACAAAGAAAATGTCCATTTTTAAGCTTTGTTAAACATGCCTTAAAATTTGGGTATAGCTTTAAAAACAATTCTTGGTTTTCTCTGAACATGAGACTTAAAATAAGTTTGGTCTAATTTTTTAGTCTCATGAAACAGTTAAGCCATCACAGATCTTTCCATTAAGTGTGAAATTGGTTTAACCATTTATAAACTGGTGAAAAATAGGAATTTTATACCTGCAAATTGCACATTGAACACAAAACAGCTTGAAAGCAAATAAACCTCTCTGGCAAAATCAAAATCCTTCATTAAAATTATTGTTTTGGGCAGAGTGGTGATTGAATGATCAAAGAGATAAAACAAGATTTGAAATTTTCATTTTAAAAGTGGAAAGAAAGTCACAGGACTTGTAGACTTTTCCAAAACCTCAAAAATTTGTAACTGTAAATATTTGGGTAAAACACTCTTCAAGAACATTATTTTAGAACCCATACAAATACAGCAACCAAATTATGGAATGTTTCTAAATAGGCAAAGAACCGACCACTCAGACAAAGAAAACTATAGGTATTATGATTCATGCATAGAGCCCATGGAATTTATGTTTCTGAGATTAGTTAAATAATTTTTGGTCATTCAGTTATTGATGTCGATTGGGTTACTAAATGAGGAAAGCTTTTTTTTTCTGAGTAGTCACAAATGTGCATGCATGACAGGTATTTGTTCTCCAACACACCAGTCAATTGTATGTAAGATAATTTGCCCATTTAATACACCCATTAGGAACCAATGGGTTTACTCACTGCCCTCCAAATTCTAGATCTTATTTTATTTGTTTATTACTCGGAAATTTTCTTTCCTTTACTTCAGTTTTCATTACAAAGTTTACTACAGGTATTATCTTTGCATGGCATGTTAGAGTTTAAGAGGAAATTTGGCAAAACATGATGGCTTAGACTGGTTCACATTTTTTTTTTTAGCCGAAGCAGAATAGGGCTTCAAAAACATAGCTACTGTTGCTAAATGTTACCCAATTTCAGAGGATCTCTGAGCATTTGGCAGCTGACATGAAATTCGTATTGGTCCTGAGAGATTTAAAATAAAAGAAGAAAATTAGATGCAAAAGCTAAAAAGAAAGTAGTTAGTCCATATATTGGTAAAGAAAGACCAGATGGCTTGTGGAGTACTCTTGGAAATGTGAAAAGTTGTGCTGTTTAAGAGATTTATAAGAATAGCAAGTAAAGGAGGTAGCAATGTGAGAGAACACCAATAAAAAAATATTCATTAAGTCATTGGCATTGCCCAATTCTTCATAATAGTGATGTACAGAGTAAAAAAGAGACAAAATAAATTTTTGCATTTTGGTTTTCTCCTTCCAAGAGGACATGGTATAAAGCTCACTTCACAGTTGTCCTGAATTTACTTGCCTATACACTGTCATTTTTTACTTTCTTTGTATCCCCTAAAGTAGCCTAAATACATGATATCACTTAGCTGGTGTTTTGAGGTTTATACGGTCTTTTTGACAACAGGAAAGTTTGATCAACAAAAACTGGATGAAGAAATGGGATAGAGAATTCTCTCAATATATTTCTTCCCTACAGAAAGTTATCAAAATTTCCATATGGCAGTTAAAATCCACCCTCCATTGAATCAATCTGAAAAATGCATAATCTTTAACAAAAATTATTGTTCATTGTGCCAAAATAACCAATAAGTTTTATTTTTTTTCCCTTGAGAGAGGAGAATTTAAAATTTGGGGGGAAGTATCTATAAAAATCATGTACATGTGTTTTATGACCAATTTCATAGTATATTTATTCCTTTTACTGTTTAGTCCCAATCAGTAATGGATTTTCAACAACACTCTGTGATGGAAAATCTATTTTTTTAATGGTTTAGATAAAAATTGATCATAATCATATTGAGTTGTGGGAAAGTAGCATAACTTGTTTGGTACATGAATAGTTTGGTTTTAATCAAGTTACAGCTTACAAACTAAATCATTTGGGTAATGGCTTTCCTTAATTTGCTTAGCAAATTTTATAAAGTAATTTGGTTTCTTAGTTAAGATTCATCTTAAGTTCATTTGAATAGTCATGAGCTGCCCTGAAAAATAAAATCTTGAGGTAACAACAACTGATAGCAACACTGAGGGCATGTACTCCCTGCCCATCATAACTTTAATGAAACTTGTACAGGACACAATAGAAAGTATGCAGGTAAATTGTGCTGTAAGTCTGGTTAAATGTTGTCACTTCCACTAGAAAAGAGTTATTCCTGAGAACTTTGCTAGCAGAGCTGTCAGCAGTGAGTTTGGAGTGAGTGTTCCTGGATCTGAATCCTGATACCATTTCTTTGCCATGAGAACTTGAGCAAATAACTTGACTCTATGCCTCATTTCCTCCCCTACAAACTAGGAAAAATAACAGTATCTATCTCAGAGGGTTGTTAGAAGGATTAAATGAGTTAATATAGGTAAAATGATTAAAACTTAGCCTGGCATATGTTAAGCACTATATAAGTGGTAGTCAAATAAAGAAACACATTTGTTAAATGTAGATTTTTTTTTTCCCCAAGTAAAAGCAATGTCTGCGTGTGTGTCTGTGTGTGAAGTCAAGTTTACATTGCTGTTTGACTGGATGCAATATTTAAGCTGGAATATTTGAGCTAGCAAGGCATGCTCACATTTTGAATCATCTTTTGAGTAAAAGTACAAGGTAATGCTATAGGTACTCAATTACAGCACATTATATAATGCATTATGGTGTGTTATAATAAATTCTATGTAAGCAGTGCACGAATTATTATATGTATCTTGTATTTGAATACACTTTCTGAAAATAACACTATTTTAAAAATTGTGTGCATTTATTGAGTACAACATGTTCTGAAATATGTACACACTGTGAAATTACTAAATTGAGATACTTAACATATGTATTACCTCACATACATACCTTTCTTGTGGTGAAAACACGTAAAATCTACTCCCTAAACAATTTTCAAGAATATGATATGTTGTTATTAACTATAGTCACTATGTCCTACAATAGATCCCTTGAATTTATTCCTCCTATCTAACTAAAATTTTGTATGATTTGATTAACATTTCTCTAACCACCCCACTACAGATGATGATTACCACCATTCTACTCTCTACTTCTATGGGTTCAACTTTTTTGGATTCCACGTATGAGATCAGGTGGTACTTGTCTTTCTGTGCCTTATTTCACTTAGCATAATGTACTCAAGGTTCATTCATGTTGTTGCAAATGACAGGATTTTCTTCTTTATACAAGACTGAATAATACTCTATTGTGTATATATGCTACATTTTCTTTATCCCTTCATCTGTTAATGAACACTTAGGTTAACTCATATCTTGACTATCGTGAATGCTGCTGCAATAAACATGGGTGTGCAGATATCCTTTCAACATATTGATTTTAATTTGTTTGAATATATACCCAGAAGTGGGATTACTGTATCATATGGTAGTTATATTTTTTATTTATTTGAGAAGCATCCATACTATTTTCCATAATGTTTGTACTTATTTATGTTCCTGCCAACAATTTACAATAGTTCCCTTTTCTTCAAATCCTTTGTAACACTTATCTTTCATCTTGTTCACAATAGCCATTTTAACAGATGTGATATTTCATTGTGGTTTTCATTTTCATTTCTCTGATAGTAATTTTGAGCTTTTTAATATACCTGTTGGCCATTTGCACTCATATATCTTCTTTTAAGAAATGCCTGCTCAGTTCTTTTGCCCATATTTTAATCAAGTTATTTGTTTTCTTGCTATTGAGTTTGAGCTCTTTATATGTTTTGTTATTAACTTCTTATCAGATGTGTGGTTTTCAAATATTTTCTCCCATCCCATAGCTTGTCTAATTACTCTGTTGATTATTTCTTTGGCTGTACAGAAAATTTTAAATTGGATATAAGCTCATTTGTTCATTTTTACTTTTGTTAGCTGTGCATTGGGGTTCATATCCAAAAAAATTATTGCCCAGACCAATGTTACGGAGATTTTCCACATGTTTTCTTCTAGTAGTTTTACAGTTTTGGGTCGTACATTTAAGTCTTTAATACATTTTGAGTTGTTCTTGTATATGGTGTGAGATGAGGGTCTAGTTTCATTCTTCTGCATGTGGATATACAGTTTTCCCAATACCATATATTAAAGAGACTCTCTTTTCTTCATTGTGTTTTCTTGGCACCTTTTAAAAAATCAATTGACCATAAATTCATGGTGTTTTTCCTGCATTCTCTATCCTGTTTCATTGATGGATGTGTCTGTTTTTATGCCAGTACCATGTTATTTTGATTACTATAGCTCTGTAGTATATTTTAAAGGCAGATAGTGTGAAGCTTCTAGTATTGTTCCTTTTGCTCAATCTTGCTTTGACTATTTGGGGTCTTTTGTAATTCCATAAGAATTTTAGAATTTTTTTGTTTTGTTTTAGTAAAAATTTCACTAAAATATTGACAAGGATTCCATTAAATCTATAGATCACCTTGGGTAAGATGAACTTTTAAAATTATTAATTCTTCTAATCCCATATCATGGGATATCTTTCAATTTATCTGTGTGTTCTTCAATTTCTTTCTTTGGTGTTTTATACTTTATGGTATACAAGTCTTTTATATCCTTGGTTAAATTTATCCTTAGACTTTTTTTTTTTTTTTTTAGTTATTGGAAATGGGATTGTTTTCTTTCTTTCTTTCTTTCTCTTTCTTTCCTTCCTTCCTTCCTTCCTTCCTTCTTTCCTTCCTTCCTTCCTTCCTTCCTTCCTTCCCTCCCTACATATTTTTTGGTTAATGTATAGAAACACAACTAATATTTGCATGATGATTTTATATCCTGCAACTTTAGTGAATTTGTTTATTAGTTTTAACCTTTTTTTGTAGTTTTTAGGCTTTATATATATATAAAATAATGTCTCTTCCAAACAGGGACAATTTAACACTTTTCTCCTTTTATTTCTGTCTCTTGTGTAATTGTTCTGGTTCAGACTTCCAGTATTTTAATTTTGAAAAGAAGTAGTTAGAATGGGCATCCTTGTCTTGTTCCAGATCCTAGAGGAAACACTTTCAATGTTACATCATTCAGTATGATGTTTGTTGTGGGTTAGTTATATATGGCCTTAGTTGTGCTGTGGTACATTCCTTTCATACCTTCTTTGTTGAGTGTTTTTATCATTACATATAGTCCCATTTTGTATGATTAAACTGAGGTTCACAGATTTGAGTGGTTTATGTGAAGTCACAGAGTTGTATGACTGTATACTGTCATACAGTTGTAATTGCAATACCTGGAATCAAACTTCCTTTTTATTCTAAACCAATCACAGACAATGCCATTTACTAGCTGTGAGAAATAGGAGGAAGTAATTGTTTTTAGCATGTCATTTTTTAAATCTTCAAAATGGACATAACGTTATTTATGTTTCAATGTTATTTAAAGTATAAAACCTGCATTGTATAAAACATCTGACACATTCAAGGTGCTAAATAAATGGCAACTATGTTTTACTTAACACATATGCATTTGAAAACATGATATAGAGTGGAATATATTTGTAAAGTGGGATGGATAATGAATGGCACAGAGTCTTTTTAAAATTCACAGTAATAGCTAACATTTATTAAGTTCCTACGATGGACAAGTTACTATTCTAAGTACTGTAGATGTATTGGCTCATTTCATCTGATGATAAAAAACCCAATGGTAGGTACTATAATTATACAAAATTTATATGTGAGGAAACTGTGTTAAGAAATGGTTCAATAACTTGCCTATGGTTTCATAGCTTGTAGTAAGTCAGGAGAGAAATGAATCCAAAGAGTGCTACCAGAGAGTACTGCTAAGCACTGCATGCTGGGCTGCCTCAGCAGACATAATGGAAGCACTACCACGCAAATAACTATCATGATCCATTCAATGGTTTCAGATTAAGTTATTTTAACTGCCTTATTCATGTCAAACCTATTTCTTAAGGAGGCGAAATACTGTCATCTTTGTTACTCTCAGTCTCAATTGGTTTCATGTCAATTTTGTCAGCTAATGAACGAAACTTTAAGAAAAGACTTGATTCAGAACTTCGATATCACAAAAATTAAGTGGTTCTTTCCAATTTGCTCTTGTATAAGCATCTCTTTAGATGTAGCATCATCCTGAGGGAGTTTACACTTAAAAATTTAAAAAATAACAAAAATTAACATAGAATCTATAAATCTGCCAACTTCGTGAGGTAACACAAGAACATTTTGTGAATCTAGTTTTGCTAACTATTTTCTCTTCACTGATTTATCTTCTGATACTATTAGGCACATTTAGTGACCCTTTATTCTGTAATTTCCAATACATTTGTCTACAAAGATTTATCTTCCTCTGTGCCATGTAATAATGACAGATAATTTCTTTAGCATTTTATGTTTGCTCATCATTTATTTATAACAGTATGGTTTCAGTGGCCATTTTTCAAGTAAATTTTCTCTAATATCAATGTAGAGTTTGTAATAAGTTTGTATAGATTAACCTGCAACCTCTGTATTGTAAGAATGTATATTCTGATGAAAATTGGGAAGCACTCTGGAATAGATGCCACCAGTAATTTCAACTAATTCTAGAAGACGCTTTTAGGTGGCTACTCCAATATAACTTTTTTTTTTCTTTACATAATGGACTAAACAGCTATTTGATGAATATAGAAAACTGAAATTGGGGTATTACCCTTGTTTTCTTATAGCATGGTCACCAAGAGATTAACAATTTTCTTTGGATGTACAAAAGAAATTTTAAAAACTTTCAAGAAACAGCATAACATTTTTTATCATGCAAGTGTCCAAGTTCCTTTGTCCTTTGGTAAGTTTTTAGGAATATTGTACTGTGTTCTCACTGGAAGTGTGAAACAAAGCATGATCTAGTTCTTTCTGAATTAAATTTCTTTTCCTTCAGTGAAACATGCTGTAAAGGTTGTGGAGATTTGTCACTGTGGACACATTTATAGAAACTCAACAACACCTAACAGCAGTTTTGCTGCTACAAAAATGGAGCCTTGGTTGAGCAGTATTGAGACAGAAAGTGTCTTCTCTGTGAAGGAGCCACAGATGGTTGCACTAATTTCAGGAATCAAATGAGCATAGACCCTTAGGTGTGATTCCTCTATGTTTACTGTTCAGACTGCTTAAGCCAAATTAAAGGAGACCCAAATTCATGAAGGTTATTAGAGAATAATTACTTTGCCTTTTAAAATTGTTTTTTATTTTAACAAAAAGATTTGAGACTCTATTCCTTCAGCAAAACTTCCCTGAATGAATTACACACAAACTGTACACACACATATGCACAAAAATATTTAGGAACACACCTCTAATTTTGTTTTAAACACAAACTTGTATTTGTTAAAAGTTAAAAAATACAGTGAAGGCAAATGTTTTTTCATTACAATTAAAGTTCATGAATTAATTGATTATAATTTGACTATATTCACTATCACTGTTTCTGCTGATTTGTTTTTAACACCTACGTGTTCTCCATCTATTTTCCAGGCTATTCCTCCTCAAAGAGTGACTAAAGGTGCTGATTTTAAAATGGAGATCTTTGGTATTTAAGTTTACTTTTTAATCTTCCATACAACTTGAAACACTGTTATCAAAGCAAAATTTCAGCAGGGAAAGAAAGAAAAGACTCAGCTTTTCATTTTTCATTGATAGCATTGTTTCAGAAAGTTAATTTAAAAAATCGTCTCTCACCTATAGAAGTTCATCACTCACACCCACTTTTCTTTAGATTGTAAGATTTATTTGCCTTACTGAGGCTTTATAATTAGAATTTTAAATGGCATTTTTTTACTTGGATTTAGAACTACCACACAACTAGTTTTCATTAACATTATTAGATTTTACCTCTTCATTAAAGTTTCTATTCACTAAGTCCATCTTATTCACCCTAAATCAGTACACCACAAGGAGAAGTCTTCCAGGTTTCTTTGTCTTGCCAAAGTTGTGGTCTCTTTCCAAAGGTTTGGTCAGAGATTCCAGTACTGTAACGGACATAAGAGATAATTTGACATTCTGAGATATTTAGCAGAGGAATTGACCAAACCATGGCAGAAGATTCTTGTGATTTACAAGTCTGTACCAGGATGTGGAAAAAGACAGCCTAGAACTAGTAAAGCATTCCATGCCTATGACAACAAGCTGTCAAACCACAAAATGACACAAGAAATGAAAGTACAAATCAAGAAGAGGAAGGCGTCCTTTGGAAACAGTTATAGAGTATAGTTTCCACATGCTTAAAGTGGAATGGATGTACTAATATAGTCTTCTCAAAGAATAGAAAAAAAAAAAAAAAAAAGCAAAAAAACCCCTGAATAACAACATCAACACATTTTGTTTTCTTTTTAATTTTAACAGGTCTATTAAAGTGTTCAGTTGTCATCCCATTTAATTTTTCATTAAATGCATTTTTAGAAAACAACCTCTAGCTGCAACACGTCTACAGTTGCATAGGCTTTATTTTATTGAAATTTTAACAGGACTGCATGATGCTAACATTCTTCTTAGGCATTTTTCTAGTTTCTATAGAAGGGAATTAACAAGCTGTTGTTTATATCCTTGGTGTAAAAAAAAAAAAAAAAACTCTACTCAGAAACTGCTTCTTTTCAAGCAGGTGTTTCAGCATATAAAAAGTAGAATTACGTTTAATAGCCATATCCCAATATAAATTTTGTTGTTGTTAGATAATTCTCTCTAAGGATAATAATGCCAGGCAAAGACAGCTGCTAAGATTTATTTATTTTATTATCTTTTAAAAAAATGTTAACCCACCTTTGGTTTGCATCATTGCAATGAATCTATTGCCGGTGACATAGACAGATAAACACAGGTTGATTAAGGTAATTTTCTCAGGAGGACTGCTCTATTGCTATCCACTGGAGCGCTAGGAGCTTGTTCATAAAAATAATACAGAGTCCACGGGTCTGTATATCTGTATCTCAGCAACCTCTCAACTCTCTGTGATTTTAAAAACTATTTGATATTTTAGACAATATTCAGTTAAATATCTGTGATTCTGTGTTAATGTCTATCATCTCCCATCCAGCAGTCCAACTTTATCAAAGACTTCACTTTCTACAATTTCATTTGCTGGCAGTCAACTGTGGTTCAAAAATATTAATTAAAAAATTATAACAATAGGGCCGGCCCGGTGGCGCACTGGATAGTGCGCTGCTTGGGAAGCACGGCGGCGCTCCCGCCCGAGGGTTCGGATCCCACATGCAGACCGGTTCCCGCTCACTGGCTGAGGGAGGCGCGGGAGCAACACCGAGGGTTGCGATCCCGTTGCCGGTCCCCGGTCCGGTACGGGGGCAACACTGAGGGTTGCGATCCGTTGCCGGACACGGAAAAAGACAAAAAGACAAAAAAAAAAAAAAAAATGCCCAACATCATTAATGCAAATTAAAACCAAACTAAAATATAGGCACGCACCTATAAGAATGGCTGAAAGTAAGGACTGGCCTTACCAAGCTTTGGTGAAAATAGGGAGCAGCTGGACCCCAAACACCACTGGTGGGAACATAACATGGTACAGAGGCTGTTGAGAAGAGCTTGGCAGTTTCTTCAAAAGTTAAACATACATCTACCACACAACCCAGTCGCCCTGCTCTTAGGAATTTACCCATGAGGATGAAAGTCTGTGTTCACACAGAGACACACACCCAGATGTTCACAGCAACTTTAAAGACAAAAAAAAAAAAAAAAAAAAAAAAATTATAACAATAAACTATTTATAAGTTTTAAATTGTGCGCTCTCTGGGTAGTGATAAACTCTCGTGCCATTCTGAACCATCCCTTTGTCCAGCACTCCATGCTGTCTATGCTCCCCACCTGTTAATGACTTAGCAGCCATCTGGGTTAGCAGATCCACTGTCAGGGTATTGTGATGCTTGTATCCAAGTGACCCTTATTTTACTTGGTGTGAGGGTGGTGATGCTGGTGATATGAACATGCCAAAAAGAAGCCTTAAAATGCTTTTTTAAGTGAAAAGGTGAAAGTTTTCAACTTAATAAAGGAAAGAAAAAATACCATATGCTCAAGTTGGTAAGATCTATATAAGAATGAATCTTCTATGCATGAAACTGTGAAGAAGGAAAAAGAAATCACACAAAGTATGCACAGGGTTTGGTACAATCTGCTGCTAAAGGCATCCACTGGGGTCTCGGAACATATCCCTCATGAACAAGAGAACTACTGTACATTGTTGCCTCTACAAGAACAAGTACCATGTTTTTCTTATTCATTACTGTATTTCTTGTACTTTTCAATTGGCCTGATGCATAGCAGGATTTAAAAGGAATATATTACCTGAAGAATACATAAGAAAATTTATGTCTTGAATAATTATTAAAATTTCAAAAGGATTTGTTAAGAATGACTACATTCTACCCACTGAACCAGAAACTGCATTAATTTCTTTATACATATTTATGCACAATATACCATTTGCTTTTGATATCAGTGGCCAGTCTCTCTTAGTAAAGAACTGGTGAAGCTAATGGTTTCTCTGTTGGTTCTTCCTGGATGCCTTTCTGTGCATCCTCCCTCATTCTTGGGTCCCACGGTTGAGTGTCCTTTTCTTACAGGATTTTTATTACCAATTACAAAGAACACTTGGACTTTGTTGATATATTCAATAAATTGCATAGGATTAAAATGTTGTGAATTTTACCTTGTTTGGTGCTGGATAATTTTTAATTCCTTAAAAATATTCTTGAGCTTTTTTTCTGGGATGCAGATAAGTTACTTGGAAACATTTTGATCCTTTTGGAATTTGCTTTTAAAATCTGTCTGTCAGAGCAGAACACATTCTCAGTATATTGCTCATTATTTCTCATTATCCTGATTAAATCCTCCACATAATGACCTGCAAATCCCAAGATTTTACACCCTGGTTGGGCACTATTCCCAGTCCTGTGTGAGAGATAGCCACTGTTACCTTTAATCCTTTAAGGCAATTTTTGTCTAGCCTTGAATATTATTTTTTTTACATGCATGTGATCATCAATGTTCTGCTGAGCAGTCAAGAGAGATCTATGAAGCTCTCATTCCTCTAATTCTGTCTTTAGTATTCTCAACTCCCTTGTCTCCCCATCTCTCACCGTTGACTCCTGAACTCAAGGACTCCTTCAGGCTTCTCGTGGGCTCCTTCCCAAATAGCCTAAGAATTATCTCAAGGCAGTAACCTGGGAAATTCATAAACTAGAGTTCACTTAGTTCTTCATCTCCTTCATTGCTTGATGCTCAATGCCTTGAATTATTTTTTCGTATATTTTTTGTTGTGGTTTGTATATCTTTAAAAGACTTTATTTTTTTAGAGCAGTTTTAGGTTCACAGCTAAACTGAGCAGAAAGTTCCCATATATCCCTTACCCTCACCCCACAGTCTCCCCCACTATCAATATCCTGCACTGGGGTGATACATTTGTTAGAATCAATTATTATCACCCGAAGCCCATAGTTTACATTAGGCTTCACTTTTGGTGTACATTCTACGAGTTTTGACAAATGTGTAATAACATGCATCCAACAATATAATATCAAGCAGAATAGTTTCATCGCCCTAAAAATACTCTGTACTTTGCCTAGTTATCCCTCCTCCCACCTCCAACCATGACAATCACTGATATTTTTACCATCACCATAGTTTTGCTTTTTACAGAATATCTTATATTTGAAATCATACAGTGAGTAGCCTTTTCAGTTTGGCTTCTTTCATTTAGTAATACTTGTATGCTTTTAAGCTTCTTCCACGTCTTTTCATGGCTAGACATCATTTCTTTTTAACCTTGAATAATATGCCGTTTTATGGATGTACCATAATGCAGGCTTTTATGTGAGTATAAGTTTTTAACTCACTTGTGTAGATACCCGTAAGCATAGTTGCTGGACCTATGGTATGAGTATGTTTAGTTTTACAAGAAACTGCCAAATTGTCTTGCAAAATGACTGTACCTTTTTGCATTCCCACCAGTAATGAATGAAAGTTCCTCTTGTTCCACATCCTCACCAACATTTGGTGTGTTCAGGTCAGTGTTTTGGATTTGGCCATCCTATGCAGTGGTATCTTATTGTCGTTTTAAATAGTAATTCCCTAATGATGTATGATGTTTAGCATCTTTTTTATATGCTTACTTATCATCTGTATATATTCTTTGGTGAGGTCAGGTCTTTTGCCTATTTTTTAATCAGGTGGTTTATTTTCTTATTGTTGAATTTTAAGAGTTCAGTACATGTTTTGGATATCAGATGTTGGCTTTTGCCAATATTTTCTTCTATTTTGTCACTTATTTTCGCATTCTTTTGACAGTGTGTTTACAGTGTAGAAAATTAATTACAATAAAGTCCAGCATATCAATTACATCTTTTGTAGATCATTCCTTTAGTGTTGTATCTTATACATTCTTAAGTTTTTTGTATTTTTCATGGCAGGAAAAATGTGATTCCTATAACTCTATATTGGCTACAAGTAAAAATCCTTTTAAAATGCTTTTTTAATTCCAAAGTTTGTTATAGATTTCTTTCAACTTAAGAATGACATAGTCATGTCTTTAGCAAATAATGGCATTTTTATTTCTTCTTTTTCAAATATTATAATTTCTTCTTTCAGGCTTCTCTCATTGCAGTGGCTAGATTATCCAATATAATATTGAGTAGAAGTGTTATTCAAGGACATCATTGTGCAACTGCTATCTTGTATGAAGGCTTTAAGTAAATATGAGGTGGGCCAGCTATAGATTTTTTGTAGGTGCAATTATCAGATTAATAAATGTCTTACTCATCATTAGCTAAGAATTTCATAATAAATGGGAGCAAAATTTAATCAAGTTATTTTCCTTTCTTTATTTTGTGTCTCCAATTTTAATCTTGATCAATCTTGGTGGATTTTGTAATTTTTTAAATTCCAAAACAATAAAGATGTTCTAAGAAATATTTTTTTTAATGTGGATATGCATTCTACTTTACTAGTTTCTGGGTTTATCATATTCTTTTTATCACTTTCTTTAGCTTTAATTTTTTTATAAGATTATTCATATGGAGCTTAGATAATGCATTATCAAGTTTTTTATTTTTAATATATTAATTCATAGTTATTCCTGTCTAAATACTGTTGTAGCCTGATTATTAAAGTTCTACTTTATTTATCACTATTAAAAGTTTTTCATTTTATTTCAGTTCAAAATATTTTCAAAATACCAGATTGATTTCTTCTTTTATCAACAAGTTATTCAGAAATAAATTGTATAATTTCCAATAAATTGGAGGATTTCCTAATTACTTGTTTAAGATATCATTATTGTATAAATAAAAGGCTTCACTTTTTATAACACTTATAGTTTTACTGAAAACTTGAATGGAAACTGCAATGAGTAAGCATATAACCCCTTTTACTTTCCCAACACACTTTCCCTATTATTAAAATCTTGCACTAGTTTACTACATTTTTAGAATCAATGAGCCAATATTGATACATTATTACTAACTAAAGCTTATACTTTACACTGGGATTCACTTTTCATGTTGTACATTCAATGGGTTTTGCAAAGACTTTCTCTCAATTTGTGACATATCCTTCGTTGTTTTAATAGTGTCTTTCACAGGGCAGAAAATTTTAATTTTATTTAATTTAGGTCCAATTTATTAATTTGTTTCATGCTTTATGCTTTTGGTGTCCTATCTGAAATATCATCACCAAACCCATGTTTACCTAGATTTTTGGAGAAAACATATAGTTTATAGTTTTGTGTTTTACATTTGGGTCTATTGCTATTTTGAGTTAATTTTTGTAAAAGGTGTAAGGTCCTAGTCTAAATTCATATTTTTGCACTTGTATGTCCAGTTGTTCTAGCAACATTTGTTGAAAAGGCTCTCCTTTCTTTATTGAATTGCCTTTGATCCTTTGTCTCAGTTGACTACATTTATGTTGATCTATTTCTGGGCTGTCTATTCTGTTCTGTTGAACCATTTATCTATTCTTTCACCAAAGCCACGCTGTCACGATTACTGTAGCTTTAAAATAAGTCTTAAAGTCAGTAAATGTCAATCCTTCAACTTCGTCCTTCCTCAATATTGTGTTCACTATTCTGGGTCTTTGGGATTTTTAAAATTTAACATGAACTATTTGGTACTCAAGATCACTGATTCATCTATTACTTCGTCTTCCTTTTGATCTTTCAGTTCTTCACACCTCACTAGGTATTTTGTCTCAAGGTTTTCCAGAATTTCTCATATCTAGAAAATGGATAGAGGGATAAGAAGAGAAAAATCTCCCTCAATCTAAACAACTCTTTGTAGCTATTATTCTTCCTTATCTTATACTTTAACAATCAAGATTCTTGACAAAGCAGTTTATACAGATTTTTTTTTTCAAATTTGTTTTCTCATCTTCAGACCATACACCAGACATTAATTTACTTCCTGTCAGTATGTATACATCATTTCCTCACCTAGAGATGAAGCCTGTTTCTTCCTTCCCTGAAATCTGGGCTGGCTTTTGTGACCAGTAGAATATACTGCAAAGGATATGTTGAAATTTTCGAAGCTAGTTTATAGAAAGCTTGCAGCCTTTGCCTAGGCCACATGAATCACTCTTTCTGGTGAAGCTAGTTACCATGTTTGAGTCAGTCCACCCTGAAACCTCCATGATGTGAGAAGCCAAGCCACTTGGACAGGCCCTAAAAGATGAGAAGCTATGCCAAGAGAAAAAGAGAGGCCAGAGAGATCAGGAATGTGATGAAGGAGTCAACTGGAAGTAGATCCTCCAATTCCAGCTACATCTACATGAATAAAAAAAAAAAAAAATGTCCAGTGGAGCCTTCCTCAAATCCTGACCCACAATTTCATAAGCAATTTGCTTAGTGTTCCAGGTGATTTATTTAATCACATTTGATTAAATTGATTTAAATCAAATTTTATTTAAATAGAAATCCAAACTTATTTCTCTTCAAAACTGCCTTCAGTGGAAAAACAAACAATATAAAGAAATCTTTCTGTGCTAACCTAGTGTATTAGTAGATAGCTAAGGTCACCAAGAAATTCTCTGGACCCACCCACACAGTTGTTAAAAATTAGGTAACAATTTTAAATAACATCTGGTTAGGAGAGTGTGAGCAATTCAGGGTAAAATGTAAGCAAATATGTGTAAACTCAAAATACTGGGTCAAAAGCCAGAAATACATAAACCAAAAGGAGCCTAGCAGGGTGGTCAGAATGTATGTAAACACTCTGGAACCGAGTCACCTTCAAGAATTGTGGGAGAATTGGGAAGCACCATTGACAATAAAAGACCTATACATAGGCCAAGGAGTTTTATATATTTGTTGTTTCTTGACAAGGCGAGTGGCCAATATTAAAGAACAACTTGATTAAAATTCACAGCTGGAGAGAATTAAGAACACCTGGTTGGAAGAGAGTAAGAATAGTACCTGACATCTGCATTTTAGTTTTGTGGACATAGTTTTCACTTTGAAATTTTATAAACCTTTATTAAGGATGGCAAAGTACACAGGAAGAATCCATGTATGTTTTGGCAAAGTGTTGCACTTGTGTATTTAAAATAAATAATTTTCAAAGTGAATCGACATCTTCGTTATATTTTCAAACTTTTCAGACTATGTTTTAAAACTACTTAAGTACACTGGCAATTCTGCTAAAACGTTTTCTCTGTGGTTTAATAGTTTTGAGATTCTTGCTCATAGAAAAACACCTGGAGTTGTAAATTGTTAGTGTGTTATAAAATCTGCTTGTTTTATCGCAGCTCCCTTCTTGCTAATTGTCCACCAGCTTTCGGTAACTTTTCTGCAATTCAGCAGTTAAGGTAAGATTTCCCATAGGCTAGTACAATAAGGAGCCCCTTGCCTTCTCCACCAAGATCCATATTGACAATTTGCCATAGGCCCGAGGGCTAAACCTAATTAGCAGAGCTTCATTTCCCAAAATAAATTAATTCAATCTAAAATTGGCTTCAAATGACTGAATACTTTTTTGAAAATTCTTGTTACAACTGAGTGACTTTGATTATATAGTCTTGTCAGGTTTGGTTATACTTAGGAAATAGCCCAAAAGCAATGCAGTCTGTTGAGACCCTTTTAATCTGATTTTCTTTCATAGCACACTGAATGCCCTTCATATTCTGACCCCTACCCTCACTGTCTAGGTTGCTCTCTCACTTTTTACACATGGCAAAATTGAACTCCATAAATGCTCTGTGGGAGTCTAGTTGTGTATATTTCTATACCTAGTTATATATTCTCTCCTTTGTTTATAGTGCTCTCTTCTCACAAGTATTTATGGAAATATGAAAATCTTATGATTGTCACTTAAATCTAGGCTCTGAAGAGACATCTTCTAAAAATATTACTCACTTTTCCAATAGAGTTTGAAATGTCTGTCCTTGTACATAATCTTTGTGATGGTTAATTCTAGGTGTCAACTTGATTATATTAAGGAATGCCGAGAAACCTGGTAAAGTTGTCTTTTTAGGTGTGTCCATGAGGGTGTTTCCAGAAGATATTAGCAGGAGAGCCTGCGTGGACTGGATGGGAATGATCTGTCCTCAATATTTGCAGGAACCATCCAATCTGCTGGGGGCCCAGAGAGAACAAAAAATCAGAGAAAAATTACGAACCTCTCTCTCTTTCCACTGGAGCTGGAATACACTCTTCTCACCTGTCCGTGGACATCAGAGCTCAAGACTCTTCAGCTTCTGGGTTCTGCGATGTATAACAAGCGCACCATTGGCTTCACTGGCTTTGAGGCCTTCAGACTTGGACTGAGCCATGCTACTGGCATCCAGTTTGCAGACGGCCTATCATGGGACTTCTCTTCACAAGCGGGTGAGCTAATTTCTCTAATAAATCCTCTCTCATATATAACATATCCTATTGATTCTGTCTCTCCAGAGAACACTGACTAATACAATCTTCTGTTATAGCAATTATCCTACATCAACACTATTGTTTTATGGTTTTCTGCCCATTAGAATTCAAACTTCCACAAGTCAATTGCTTTTTTTTAACATTCATTTCCAGAGAAACTATTTATTAAATAAATATTCAATGAGTATTTGCAGAATTAATGAATGAAATATGCCAAAATCTTTTCAGCATATTACAATTAGATGATAATTTCAATAGAATAGGTACAGTGCCTCAAGGCATATGAGGGTACTCCAAAAAATTTGTGCAAAGATATGTATTGTCTTTAATTCTATTTTTTCACAAACTTTTTGTCATTTTGAGGGAAGATAGAGATCAAACCAATCAGACAACATTGGATTGAGTCCCAATTATAACTTGAATGATATATATATATATGGTGATATAAATTTATCAGATCAATTTAGTTTCAAAATTACTTTCTTAGACTCTTTTCTAAAAGTAGAGTAAAGTATTTGTCTCATCATATATATAAATGATTTTAGGCTACAAGAATTTTTTTCAAATATGACATATATGGCTGTGGAAAGTTTAATGCACAAGACTGGTGGTCTCTTCAAGGTGTTTCACACCCCCACAAGATGACCACTGACGAGTTGAAATCAAATTATATTTCTGTTATTCTAAATAAAGTAGAAATAAAAGAGACTTTACAAGTATTTATGGTATGTATTTATTCTGATACCCTCATGTAGCCTCTATGTCAAATGATTCAATGTCTTTAGAGCAGTATGTGCTTAGTACAGAATATGTGCTCAAAAATGTTGTGCAATATAAGTTGATAAATATGTGCAATGCATTATTGCTCTTATCTTCAGAATAATACGCTTTATTCGTTATTATAACACAGCTTTTACCAGCTAATTCATGAAAAATTCTCATTCCCAAATCATTTAATGAGCAATCATCATGAGTCACACACTTTTGCTGTACATCAAGAAACAAAACCTCCAAGATCTCTTTCCGTAATGATGTTACATTCTAGCAGGGGGAGAACGAACAATGAACATATTAGTAAATCATATGGCATAAGATATACGGTAGTGAGGAGCAGGGAAAGAGCACTCACTGCGGATTTTTGTGGCAGGGTTGAAGCAGGTTGCAATATTATATTTGGTGCTTTTTTCTTGGTATGTTTGACACCATTTAACAATGTTAAATGATATATGGTCACTACCTTGCTAATTTTTTAATTAAAAATTATCTTAATAGCAACTAAATTTTATATATCCATAAGTCTATAAAGTAGAAAACTACTGCCTTTATTCAATTATCTTTTGTTGAGATTCTCATTTGACATATTTTTGTTGAATTGACCAAATCAACTAGTCAGTCCTTTTGGAGTAGTGTTGAAAACTTATATTCCACACTTTGTGAGAGGATACATAACCAAGGACAAGGAAGGTTATACATTAAAAAAGGGTTGACTTTTCATCAACTTAATAATTATACAACAAGCAAAAAAGAAATTAATGTTTAATAAAAACTCATTCCATGTAAGGGTGTTATGTACTATAAATAGTGTATCTCATTCAATTCTTCAGAATCACCATGTGGTAGTTATTTCATAGCCCTTTTAAAGTTGAGGAAATCAGGGTTCAGGGAAGTTAAAGAACTATGAAGAGTCATACTTGGATTAAGTAACAGAGCTAGAACATGAATCCAGCTTATCTGACTCCAATATTAATGGCTTTTTTGTTATAGCTTCAAGTATTCTTTATCTTTTTCTACATTTTTCTTTTAATTCTACTAGCAACTGAAATAGGTCTAAACAGAATGGGAGTTCAATCTTGATATATCTGTACTATTCTCATTTTCACACTTTAGGTTCTTATGTAGTACAAAGATAAAAATTCAATTTTCCTTGAATTCTTGCAACAGTTGAGTCATTTTTATATGTGAAGAATACTTTCCTAAAATAAGAAACAAGAGCCCATTTCTTTCATTACTCTTTTGTAGTGTCACAGACTTGCTAATTAGCTCTACTGACTCGTGTGGCATTTTCTTCTGACTCAGGTCACAGTGACTCACACATGAAAGTGAATGATCGAAATGGTGATGCACAAAAAAGGATGTGCAATGATGAAATACGATAATATTCCTTTTTTCAAACAGTTGAATAATGTAATCCTATCTGCATTAATTTTCCAGTGCTATTATCTTTAGAATGAATCACCTGTCATGGCCCATATGTCAAAATTGGCTCTTTTACTGAAAGCTACTACATTCATCTATAATTGATCGTACTAACTGTGGGATAAGAGGATCAAAAGTTATACAATATCATTAATCATACGCTTTGTTTGCAACAAAAAATAATAGAAACTGCTATTTATCAGGCATTTTCTATGTGTCAGGCATTGTGTGTACATGCCTGCATTTGTGTGTACTCTCATTTTATTCTTACACTCTCCCTAAAATATTTTTTTAGTAATGAAAGAAAAGCAACAAAAAGGATTTGAATATTTTCTAAAGCCATAGAACTACTAAGCTATCTGGGTTATTCTGACTATAAATATATGATCTACTATACTGTCTCCTTTCTGGAAGTAGTGTAAGCTTCTTCTCAGCTTTTGGTTAAAGTACATGTTTCTTTCATGTGTTTATTATCAAAAAAGGTAAGTTAAATTGGTTCCACTAGACCAGTGGTGTTCAAGGTATGTTCTGTAGACTTCTAGGGCTCTGAGAGAAACTTTCAGGGGACTGCACCATCGGAACAGTTTTCATCATCATAATAACGAGGTACTTGTCTTTCTCATTGTGCTGCAGTTCACACCAGTAGTGCAAAAATACTGATACTATTATCGGTGCCTTAGCATGAATCAAGAGACACACTTCATCTGTAAAGATATACACAGACTAAAAGTGAAGGGGTGGAAAAACATACCATGCTAATGAAAATGAAAAATGAGCAGGTGTATCTATACTTATGTCAGATAAAATAGACTTTAAACCAAAAACCATGAAAAGAGACACAAAAGTTCATTATATAATGATAAAAGGATCTATCCAGCAAGAAGACATAACAATTATAAATATATATGCACTAAGCACTGGAGCACCCAGATACATAAAGCAAACTCTATTAGACCTAAAGAAAGAGATAGACCCCAATATAGTAATATATAGACCCCTGAACAGCCCTCACTCAGCATTAGACAGATCATTTAGGCAACAAATCAACAGAGAAGCACAGGATTTAAACTAAACTTCAAATCAACTGGACCTGCAAGATATCTACAGAACATTTCGTCCAACAGCTACAGAATACATTCTCCTCATCAGCCCATAGAACATTCTCTGTGATAGACCACAAATTAGGTCACATATAAAGTCTCAACAAATTTTTTTAAAATTGGAATAATTTCAAGTACCTTTTCATATCACAATTAATTAAAAAATCAGGGCTTCTGGTCAAGATGGCAGAATAGACCATCCCCAGAGTCACTCTCTCCCACAAATCAACTAATTTACAACTATTCAAAAACAATGGCAGCCAAGTTAGGGCCGCAAGAGCTCAGGAGAAGAGGAAGAGAGACCTACAGAGTTCATAAAGTCAGGAAAAGCCACAATAAGAGAAAGAAAGGACTGCTTCCACCATTTCAAGCCACAGCCACTTTTAGACTGGAGCTGGTGAATGCATGGAACAGAAGCTGGCAAAAGCCACAGCTGTGCCAATTGTATGAATTTGCTTGGAAGCTACAAGGGAGAAGAGGGCCTGGGTGGCCCCAGGCCAAAAAGACCACTAACAGGGTTCCCATGGACCCACGTGGGAGTGAGTAGCCACAACAACTGAAAAAAGAGCCATTCATAGGTCGGTGAGTCACCGCAAGGGTTCAAAACATAGCCTGTCCCATGGGAAGTGTTTGGAGTGTGGGGAGTGGGGGAGATAGGCCCACCAAGGGAACATTGGGGTACAGCATGGAAAACTGATCTGCCCTCCAATCAGCACAGGAACACTCAGTGGAAACTGGTCAGGAGTATAGAACTGCAGTGGGTGCAGTTTGCTGAAAAGACTCAGGCCCAAACAAGAGTTTCCATACAACCCAGGTGTACCAGATCTCACAAGACTCAGAAGTACATGAGAGGTCAACAATTAAAACCTAAGCTGCACAAAATGCCTTCCCCAGAGAGTCAGTAGCAATGCAGAAATTTAGCCTAACCACAAGGCTCAAGTGCTGGTCCCCACAGGAAATTCCCCCATTTTAGAAATAAGCAAAGACAACAAATTAGTTCCAGTGCAGAGATTAAGTTGTGTGAACAGTGAATAATCCAACACAGATCTGAAAGAAAGAACAAAATACCCACAGATTGGAGACAAAGTTTGACAGCAACTAGTAAAGGTCTAACAACACCAAAGAACACCTGTAAAACCTAGCAGGACCAGAATCCCCCTAGGCTCCCAAGCCAGGGAGAGGGGAGGGCTATGGACCTCTGCCACACATCCCCAATGACCACACCCAGTCCAGCGATTACTACCAGGCCACCACTGAAAGCACCCCAGGCTCCTGAGCTGGGGCAGTAGGGGACCAACAGCCTCAGCCATGCCTCTCTGACATCTGCAACCAGCCCAGTGATGACTATGAACCACCACCAGAAGTACCCTGGGCTCCCAAGATGGAGTGATGGGGGGCCAAGGGCTTCAGCCACACTCCTCTGACATCTGCATCCAGCCTAGCAATGACCAAGCCACCAGTGGAAGCCCCCTGGTCTCCCCTGCTGGAATGAGGGGGGTGCCAAGGACCTCAACCATACCCCTCTTCCTTCTCCTCCTCCCCCACAACTGCTCCACAATAGCATCTTAGAATGTAAAATAATAATAATAATATTAATAAATAAATAAATTTTAAAAAGGAAAAAGAATAAAAAAGAAAAAAAATGCAATGACCCAACTGCCTTATGATATTATAATGTCATTGTAAATTGAATCTTTTCAATAAACCTTGTCTTCAGGGAGGAAAAAAAAAAAAAAACATGAAAACCAAAAAACTAGAAATTAATAACAGGCAAAACTCTGGAAACTATATACGGCAATTAAACATCATGCTCTTGAAAAGAGTATGGGTGGGTCCAAGAAGAAATTAAGCAGAAAATCAAAAAAATTTCTTGAGAGTGGTGAAAATAAATACACATCATACCAAAACCTATGGGATACTGCAAAAACATTACTAAGAAGGAAGTTTATTGCAATAAATGCTATGTAAAAAGAAAAGAAGGATTTCAAATAAACAACTTAATGCTAAACCACTAAGAACTAGAAAAACATGAACAATCCAATCCCCAAATTAGTAGATAGAAAGAAATAATTAAGACCGGGGCAGAACTAAAGGAAATAGAGACTTATGAAATGATAAAAAGATCAATGAAACAAAAAGTTGGTTTTTTTTGAGAAGTTAAAAGCATCAAATCATTAGTTAGGTTAACAACAAAAAAGGGGGAGAGAGAGAGAGAGAGAGAGAGAGAGAGAGAGAGAGAGAGAAAGAAATGAAAAGGGAAGACCCAAATAACAAAGGAGACATTATAACCAATTCTACAGATATATGAAGAATCATTAGAGAATATTATCAACAACTATACATGACAAATTTGAAAACCTGGAAGAAATGGATAAATTTGTGGACACATAAAACTACCAAGACTGAACTGAGAAAGAATAGAAAACCTAAACGGACCAATAACAAGCAGTGAGTTTGAAGCAGTAATCATCAGTTACCCAACAAAGAAAAGCCCAGAACCAGATGGCTTTACTTCTGAATCTTCCCAAACATTCAAAGAGGAATTAATAACAATTATATTCAAACTATTTGAAAAAACTGAAACAGAGGCCATTCTTCCAAACTCATTCGATGGGGCCAGCATCACCTGATACTAAAACAAGATAAAAATACAACAAAAAAAGAAAACTACAGGCCAATATATCTGGTAAATATAGATGCCAAAATACTCCAAAAGATATTAGCAATCATAATACAGCAACACATAAAAAATATACGCACCATGATCAAGTAGGATTCTTCCCAGGGATGCAAGGTTGGTTCAACATATACAAATCAATAAATGTGATACACCACATCAACACAATCAAGGATAAAAACCATATGATTATCTCAACAGATGCACAAAAAGCATTTGACAGATTTCAACATCCCTTCATGATAAACACTTTCAGCAAAATAGGTATAGAAGAAAAGTATCTCAACACATTAATAGGAATGAGATAAGGATGCTCATTCTCACCACTCTTATTCAACATAGTATTGGAAGTACTAGCCAGAGCTATCAGGCAAGAGAAAAAAACAAAGTGCATCCAGATTAGAAAAGACAAAGTCAGACTGTCCATGTTTGCAGATGACATTATCCTATACATTGAAAAGCCTAAAGACACTACCAAAAAACTCTTAGAGCTGATAAACAACTCCAATAAAATTGCAGTATACAAAATCAAGAGGCAAAAATCAGTAGCATTTATATACTCCAATAATGAACTAAGAGAAAAATAAACCAAGAAAGCAAGCCCATTTACAATAGTTACCAAAAAAGTAAAATACCTAGGAATCAATTTAATAAAGGAGGTGAATGATCTGTACAACAAGAACTACACATCACTGATGAAAGAAATTAAAGAAGATACAAAAAGATGAAGAGACATTCTATGCTTTTGGATTGGAAGAATAAACATTGTGAAAATGTCCATACTACCAAAACAATCTATAGATTCAATGCAATCCCCATCAAAATCCAATGACACACTTCACAGGGATAGAAAAAACATTCCTAACATTTATGTGGAACAACAAAATACCTTGAATAGTCAAAGCAATCCCAAGCAAAAATAAATAAATAAATAAAGCTGGAGGCATAACTCTACCTGACTTCAAATTACACTATGAAGCTATAGTAACCAAAACAGCATGGTAATGGCATAAAAACAGACACTCAGACCAATGGAACAAAATAGAGAACCCCAAAATCTTCCCAGACACTTACAGACAATTGGTCTTTGACAAAGGCAACAAGAACATACACTGGGGGAAAGACTGTCTCTTCAACCGGTGGTGCTGGGAAAACTGGACATCCATATGTAGAAGAATGAACCTAGACACATATCACTTGCCATATACCAAAATCAACTCAAATTGATTAAAGACTTAAATATAACAACTGATACCATAAGACTTCTAAAAAAAAACATAGGAGAAACACCTCAGGAAGTAGGACTGGGCAAAGACTTTATGAATAAGATCTCAAAAGCACAGGCAACAAAATAAAAAAATAAACAAATGGGAATACATAGAACTAAAAAGCTTCTGCACAGCAAAAGAAACAATTAATAGAGTGAAAATACAACGTACAGAATTGGAGAAAGTATCCACAAACCATGCATCTGACAAAGGATTATTTTCCAGAACATGCAAGGAACTCAAACAGCTTAATAGTAAAAAATCAAGTAACCTGATTTAAAAATGGGCAAAGGAGTTGAATGGGCATTTCTCAAAACAAGATATACAAATGGCCAACAAACAAATGAAAAAATATTCAACATCATAAGCATCAGGGAAATGCAAATCAAAACCATATTTAAATATCATCTCACAACAGACTGGCCATTATCAAAAAGACAAAGAATAATAAACGCTCGTGAGGATGTGGAGAAAGAGGGACCTTCCTACACTGTTGGTGGGAGTGTAAATTAGTGCAGCCATTATGGAAGACAGTATGTAGATTTCTAAAACAACTACAGATAGAACTGCCATAAGATCCAGCAATCCCACTTCTTGGTGTATACCCAAAGAATGGAAATCATCATGTCAAAGGGAGGATACCTGCACTCTTATGTTTATTGCAGCTCTATTTACAATAGCCAAGAGTTGGAACCGACCTTAATGTCCATCAATGGACGACTAGATAAGGAAAACGTGGTATATACACACATAAAAAATAATTAAATTCTGCCTTTTGCAGCAATGGATGAGCTTGGAGAAAATTAAATGTGAGATAGGCAAGGCACAGAAAGAGAAATATTGCAGGTCCTCAGTCATTTGTGGGAGCTAAAAACATAAACAAATAAACTAAAAAGTTTTTCAAAAATGTAAAATTTATGTCACTCATTATTTTTTGTTTTGGAAAATATAATTTTTTAACATATATGTTATGTACGTTAACATGTAATATGTTCCTATTTTTAAAACACTGAATAGTTATTGTTAAAATTATTCAGTTTTAATTTTGTAAGTTATAAATATTGATTTATATACTCAGTAGAAATAAAAGGTTTTTGGTTCCTCAATATTTTTAATAGCATAAAGAGGTCCTGAGACCCAAATGCTTGAACAACTCACATTAAATATGAGATCCTTTCAAGAAGATCCCTTAAAAACAAAACAAAACAAAAAAAACTTGATACCTATATCATGATTTTGAAAATTTCCAAAAATCTATAAATATAGAATAGAAAAATAAATATACCTTTTTAAAATGTGTTTTCAATGACTCACATTGTTTTTCTGCATAAGGTTGATTGATCCATTTCCTACATAGTTATGGCTTCTTGGCAAGGTCTAGTTTCTGCTGATGTGATCCAAGGGTAGTAAATATAGATCTAGGGGAAGGAAACGTGTGAGACTGTATGTGCATGTGTGTGTCCCAAGTGTGCAGACATAGGTAGATGTGCTAGAGGTAGGAGCCTGAGAAGAAGTAAAGCAGATTAGACAGTTAATAACTGTCATCTATCTTATCCTACATTGAAGGCTCACCTAATGTATCAAGAAGAAATTATGTCACAAACTACAGTGCACGTAACACTTCATATAGAAGAATTGCTGCAAGTTATAACTTCATTGTGTACATTTAGTGAAATATGCTGCATTACAGCTTCTGAAATACGGCAGTATTCAAATAAATTTTATTTATTTGTAGTCACCTGAATAAAACTCCTCAAATCTGTACAAGTGAAACCAGCCATTCCAATGACCTATTCTCCAGTTACAAGTACTTTTTGAGCTCATGGCATGTTTCAGTCTGCTCTCCCTCCAGGTTATCCATTATGTGTCTGTCTCGATCATTAGCTTGTGGTGTCCTGTGAATCAGAACCGCAGCTTGCTCATCTGTTTCCTCCCCTTCACCCAATAGAGTGCTTTGTGCTTTTACTTGTTCTGTTTTTACCTGCTTGATTTAGAAGCCTTAAGTGACCAGGTTCTGAATTTCAAAATGTAAGAGTACAGATAAATGGAAGATATGAGGCTGGCTTTCCAGCACACTTAATTTCTCCCAGTACTGTCTTTTACTTGTAACTATGTGTACTGAACTCAAGTCAGACATTTCTAAGCAGTACGAAGCGTGCCAGAAAGATAGCAAAGGAGGTGGAGGACTGAATATATCTTCCATGGCTGTTCCAGTAAGTGCTGCAACATCAAGATCAATATTGCAGAATAAAATTCCAAGCAGTAATTCTGACAAAACCAAAACAAAAGCAGAAACTTTGGTGAGGATTTAGCATGACCTTAAGCTATGTCCACAGTGCAATACACAGCTTAGATCAACCTGGTGTGCCAGTGGTATAGCCAGGCATTTCTTTGTTTTGGCAGCTGGCTGGTACAGGGATCAAATCCTGAACCTTGGTGTTATCAGCCCCACATTGTAACCAACTGAGCTAACTGGCCAGTGCCACCCCTCCCCGCCCCCAAGTTTCTTAAAAAAATAATCTAAACAACCTCTGTAGGAATATTCTAAAATAAAGAGCATTAGATAGAGCAACACATTTTGTTGTTGCAAGATGAGGGCCATTCTGGACACAACATTAATTTGTTCCTCAGTTTAGCCACACTCTAATAAGAATTTATGTTGGATCTCTGTACAGTAAAGAGAAGTTGGACTGGGACTTTAAATATAAAGTGAAAGTTCTGTTTCACTAAAGGTTATTTGAGGTATTGATTGAGACATATGTAACACTATTATTTTTTTTTTACAGCCTAACACAGTTTTTTTTTTTTTTTCCTTTTTGTCTTTTTTCGTGTCCGGTAACGGATCGCAACCCTCGGTGTTGCTCCCACGCCTCGCTCAGCCAGTGAGCGGGAACCGGTCTGTCTGTGGGATCCGAACCCTCGGCGGGAGCGCCTGTCACGCTTCCCAAGCGGCGCACTGTAGCAGTGCGCCACCGGGCCGGCCAGGCCTAACACAGTTTAATAAAAACTGGAGAGAGGCATTCTCTCCCACTTTGTAACTCAACATGTAAGAGTTATGGATTCCAATGTGTTAAAGAATCTTAAGCTAGAAAAAGAGGTGTTTAGTCGAACATAGCGGTAGTGTCCAAAAAAAATGCTCAGTACCTAGTAAATGCAGTGGAGACTCATAAGAAGTGAACTGAACAATGAAAAGAGGGCATAGACAGCAAATACCACACCGACGTGGTAAGGATTGTTCATAAGCATGGGTTAAGCACAGCTGATGACTCCAGGAATTACTCCAGAGGGACTTTGCAGTAGGTAAGTCCTGAAAGTGGGAACAGATATAGATTATACATAAATACTTGTATGTTCATTTCTACCTGTATCTGTTCATCTTTTCTTCTCTATTATAACCTCATTGATTTAAAAAAATGAAAGTAGGCATCTATAATCACCTTTAAATCTGTCCATCTATGCCACCAGTGAGTAATTCATAAACGTTCAACCAACTAGTAGTGGGCTGAAATGGAAAATAGACAGCACATCTTCCTGTTAGTAAAATCCTCTTGTCAGTAAAACATTTCAATTTTTCCAAAAGGAAAAATATTTAAACAAATTACTACTTTGAGTCTGAACTATGATCACTGAATGAGGCCAAAAAAAATAAAGAAAAGAAAAGAAAAGAACCCACAGTCATGTTGTTAAATCTCTCTTTAGTGCTAACCGATTTATTACCCTAGTCACTCACTATTCTTTAGTCTTGGACAATTATTTCATAAAATTGTTTTCTACAAAGATCATATTTCCTGAATTGCCCTTATATCAACCAGTGACTTTGCTTCAAATTTCACAGATAAAATAGAAACAATCAGAAAAGAACTTCTAGGTTTCCACTATAATTCTAATCTGTCTTCCATATTATTCATCTGCCCTGTTTTTCTTTCAATTTCAATGGATAAAATATTTCTGCTCCTATGGCTATGATGGTCTCCCATCTACTTTACCTTAATGAAATAAATCACTTCAGTAATTAATCCCTCTCTTGCTCTCATGCATCATTAATTTTCCTTTCCTATTCAATAATTTCCATCAGATTACATGTAGCAATGTCTATCATCATTTAAAAAATTCATTTGTGAAGCAAGCTTACTGTGTACTGGTTACCAGCTTGTCTGAGTCCAGTGAAAAAGAACATACTTGCTTGCAACAAGTTACCTGAAGCGAATTTATTGCTTATAGATAAGTAACAAGGGACAACAGAAGCCTAAGATTCATTATGAGCCAGTCCATCAAAGCTCAGAAAAGCTGCCCAGGGTGGATGGAGTCTCGACAGTGCATGCCCCCAGTTGCTCAGGGAATATGAAAGGCAGCCCAAGTCAGTCAGTTACCTCTGGGTAACAGGAATCACAAGGCTAAAGCACTAAAGGACATCCTATTGGGGATGGGGGAGGGTGAACTGGAACAGAGTCTGGGCCATTCCAGAACTATCCTGTTGACTCTTCATTCTCTTCCAAATAATGTTCATTTCTCTGCTCCTTTCTTCAGCAAAATTTCTAGAATTACTTTTACTCAGTTTGCACTTTTCTTACTCACTTTTTAAAATAAATTTTATATATTCCAAAGAATTTATCTTCACAAGTGTGGGTTATCAAACAAAACAAACACCTATGGATGTAACACTCAACCTATCAATTAGAGTTTTATTAGTAACATCAATCTACCTGTACTCTTTATGTTGCTATGTTTTATTTTTACCTACTGTATGGTTACATTGTGTGAATGGATCATTACTTATTCAGTCTCCTTTTGATAATCATTGGTTTCTGGTTTCCTTCGATTTGTATTGTTATTACAAACAATCTGCAATGAACATTATGTATTTGTCTCATATACACAAGTATGATTTTTCTTAGGATATTTAAAAGTATCATTGCCAGAACATAGGATATATGCATATTAAACTTTGCTGGTCCGTGCACAATTGTTACCCAAGGTTGTCGTATCATGGTGTCCTTCCACAGCAGCAGACACGAATTAATATTGCTCCACTTTTGCCAGTGTTTGGAATTGTCTGACTTCTTAAATTTCAGATTCACTTAGTATCATTTTATTATCTCATTTGTCTTAAGTTGCTTTCTGTTGATTACATATTAGGCTGTATTTATGGGCTATGCTCTTTATGTTTTTTTATTGTGTGAAATGCCTTATTCATGGTTTTTTTGTCCATTTTGTTGTTTGAATTTTACTAATTTGTTAACAGTTTTTTTTTCAGTTCTTCCAAATACTAACTTATTACTAGTACTATGTGCTGTGAAGCTCTCTTCCAGTTTCATGGTTAGTTATGCTGTCATTATAGAAATAAAAATTCTTAATTTTAGATAGCATATTTAATCAATAGTTATTCGTAAGATATTATTTATGATATTCTTTCTTATCCAAAAGACATAAAGCTACTCTATATTCTAAATTCTCATATTTTTATAAAGTATTCAGAATTTAATTTAGCATTTGCTTTCCACTTTTATGTCTTTGTTCCATGTGGAATTGATTTATGTGTAAGGTGGTATAGCTACAACATCTATTTTTTTTTTTTCCAGTATGGATAACTAATTGTCTTAGAAACATTTATCAGATAATCCCTTTGCTCTTACTAATCCGAATTATACCTGTGTTGTGTGTGTGTGTGTTTCTGTGACTGGTTTGTTAATTGATTTTGTTATTAGTTATTTCTGTTATTTATAGCTGTAGTTTATTCATTTTCCTCAGTTTTTAATATTCCAGTCTGGCAAAAACATATGTTTGGATACTGCTGGACAAAGATAAGAAGTTATTAAATAAGGAAATTTTCTTTATCATTAGAAAGATGATCCAATGGTATTTCTATTGCATTAAAATATTAAAGGAAAAGCATTTTTTATTATAAATCCTATATGTTGATATTAACTTTCATTCATCCGTTAGCTGTATAACAAGTAAATTGAAGTTTTTTAATTAATTTATTAAACTACCTATTACTAAATTAAGCTTATAGACCATCTACTTGGCTGCCCAAATCTTCCATTTTTGGTCTAACCAGGGCACTTTAAAATCCTTGGGTTTACAGTAGGCCCTTTCAGCTTAACTCTAGTCTTGGCATTCGTACACATTAACAAGTCTTTTCCAGACCTAAAAGTAAAGGAATGAATTGAACTTCTTTTCTGCTTCAGTGGCTATGCTGAAAACAACAACAATAGCAAAAAGGCAACAAACCTCCAAGCCAATGTAACATTAAATAGAGAATAATACGGAGTTAAATAGATATTATCAAAATGGAAGAGAAACTCGCAGGAAAGGACATTATACAATATCATAAATTCCTAAAAGGAAACTACAATTAGCTAAAAACAAATAGTGTTGAACAAATATTCATTTAATAGTTTTCCATATTATTAAAAGTATTAAGTCATAAATTAATATTAAATGTTATCAATTGCCATTTCAGCCTCCCAAAGTGCAAACAAATTTCCTCTTTGACTTACAAATATGGTGAATTCTAGCAATCTACTACTTATAAAACGAGGTTTACTTTTTTGAATTAGTTACATTATATTCTTGTGCAGCAGAATTCTGTTTATTTGATATTTGGTAGTTTTGCACTAATTCTCATAACACAATTTGAGGTTTATCTTTTTTAATTCTTCAAATGTTTTGTTATCAATTTTATTTACATAAAAATCACATGTTTACATTTTCCTTTTTATCCTGCATGGATTTTGGCAAGTCATTTGGATTCCAGAAATATCTTAATTAATCTAGTCCAGCTATTAAAATTTATTTGCATGAATTTTAGTATTTTACTAAATATGATTCTTTTCAAATTTCTTGTGCCTATGATTATTTTCTTCCTCCTTAAAAATGACTTGCAATATGAAACAGATTATTTACTATGTGCTCTATAATTAATATATTTTCTCTAATGAGAACAATTTATCTCTGTCTTCAATGTGAGGTTTTTTGAAGAAAATGTTAAAAAGTAAAATGCATCCTATTTCTATTTTTTAGATAATTCATGCAGGTCTCTAAAATATTCACCATATATACAATTAAGTGGTTATTGCATTTTCAAGATAAGAAATCTATATCCTGCTTTTGTTTGGTGGACAAATATTTATAATAATTATTTACTAAATAGACAATAATAGATGCATATAGGTACAATTCACACTTCAGAAATTCTAAAGATTATAAATAATTTCCAGATTATAAATCTGCGAGCACTTTTCAAGTAATTGTGCTTGATTCTACACATTCAATATCTTCTACTACTCAGTGAACAAGATGGACTTGCATGGTAATCTATGTTATAAACTAGCAATGCCGTAAACTCTTTAACCTTTTAATCATAAACGCTTTAACTCTTATATGTTTTAGATTTGCAAAACTTACCCTTACTCAGTAATACTGGAGTTATTGTAAGAAAGAAAAAGAGTGACTGACAAAAATGGGAATGTAAACTAACAAAATCCTGAGAAATACCTTAATCACAAATATGTTCCCCATTAGAGCCCTCTCATGCCCTGTTTCATTTCTGTTATTCCTACCTTCCAGTACTTTTCAGAAAATGGCAGAATTAAAAGAAATACCCAATTTCAAAATGAATAACATTATAAAGAAAGTAGCTGGAGAACTCTTATGTAAGTTAAAGTGAAAAGCAAGATATTACAGAAATTAGAGCTTCACTGAAAACGTTGACTCTCCTCTGATTACCCTAGTGAATAATCTGCTGCCAGTAGGTTACTGCGCCAAGGTCTCCTAATCACTGCAACAACCCTTTTGAAAAAGAAGAGTGATAATCTTGCATTTTGGACAAGTTTTTGTTCATAGGCTACAATTACACATTGGCAACTTACCTTTCCCTTTCCTATAGTTGCTTCTCCTCTGAGGAACTTCAAATATATCACCCAACTGGGAGTGCTTTCCGCTGCCCTCCATACACATTGAGAATTCAGGGTAGAGACATCATGAAATGCTGAGATTTACAGCACTGCAGTGTATAGACGACATGCTGTGAAAATATCTTTGCATCAACTCTGAAGCCAGCAGGCTCTCAGCCATCCTTAGGCTTGTCAAAAGCAGGAACGCTAATGAAAACACCTTGGCCGATTCACAATAAAAAGAAACTGGGAAATAATTCTTTTCAGAGAAGGACTTTGAGGAAATGCCAGGATGGCATCTTACTTTTGAATGGAATAGTTCCTTCTTAAACTATTTGTGTATTTGATATTAGCACTACTTTATCATGATTCTCAAATTTACTGAGGCACATATTAGCCAAGAAAGGCAATTTCCAAAATTGTTTTAGAATAAAATAACTCTTACATTAGTGGCTCCCCATTTCACATCAGGTCAGACTGAGGATGTAAAAGATAAGTGTGTCAAGTAGTTCAATGTCCCTTCTTGTCTGCCAGTAGGAAAAGTTGGGTATAAAATAATCACCACAATTTCCTTGTATTAAGAGAATAATAATGTGCAAGTAGATATTAATGTGTAACAATAGTATTTCTTGCTAAAGCTGTGAACAATATTGCTTGATCAATTAATCTGTCATATGGATTCTGAAAGCCTTTGGGTAAAGAAAAGAGATTAAATAAGAGGTTCTGGAGAATAGGGGAATCAAATTTATATGTGGTTTAATGACTGGCTGAAGAAAAATTATCTTGACATCTATTTTGTGTCTGATAACTTTAAATCCCTGAGGATTTAATGGTGAGCAAAAGCACATGAGATTTCTTCTTTTATTGAACACACTTTGGTTTATTGAGGGAATAAATAGAAAAATAAGCAAAGAATCCCAGTGTTGTGAGGCACCCTCCTGCAAGAATGCACTTACAAGCCACTCGTGCAGAAAAGGACAGTATGTTCACTCCAGCCGGCCAGCAACCATCTCTCAAGGAGCAACCAAGGGAGAATGTCCCCGGGCCTTGGTCTTGTGGGGGTTTTAAAGGCAAAAACCACATCCTGTTGGCACACGGGTTTGTCCAGGTGCACAAAGCAAGCTAGGTAGCTAGGTTACAGAAGCCAAGAATGAGCCATTAGAGCAATCAAGCATACAACTTTTCATTGTGTCTGGTTCCTGTTCCCATGTAATAGTTCACTGTGTGTGGCTCCTGTTTCTGTGCAACAGTTTTTGTTTCTATGAGAAAGTCAATGATTTCTCATGCAAAAGGGGGGGTATAGTCTGCAGGTCAGAAGGGGGTAAAATGAAGTTACTTAGGTTAAGCAAGCAATTCTACAGAGGCAGATAGCATATGTTATGAAGGTGTAGGGAGCTCTATTTCATTCCCAACTCCTCTTTAGGAAGGAATAAAAACCATTGATTCATCAATACTTAATTTATTGTACTTAGTACATAAAACAAGGAGTTTGACTGACTGTACTCATTTTTTGAATGTAGCTAGTGAGGCAGGAAATTAGGCAGTGTCCAATAGTAATTAGGAGGAGAAGAAAGACTAGGGGACCAGAGACTGCCATTACTAAGGTCATTAACCATAACACCCAAATGATTAGTATAAAAACAACAGGTTTCCCCTAGAGCCATATATAATCCACTTTGTTAGTCTGATTGTGTGGATTATATATGGGTGCAGCTGCTGCTGCGCATTCAGATAGGTGCAGCCTCTGTGTAGGATACAATGGCCACAGCAAAGAGGAAAAAGAAATTAAGTTTTACAACATTGTCAGATTGACCACTTGGTGTAAATCTTTTTATCAAGGCACGTTACATTTAAAATTGTTATTTAATTGGAAAAACTCTCAATAAACTAGGAATAGAAAGCACCTTTCTTAATCTAATAAAGTACATCTACAAAAAGCCCACAGCTAGTACTATACTTAATGTTGAAAAACTCGGTGCGTTTCCCATAATGAGGAATAAGGCAAGCATGCCCATTCTTGCCATATTTATGCAGCATTGTATGCTAGCCAGTCTACTTATGACAAAGAAGGAGATCCAGATTGGAAAGGAACAAGTAAAACCATCTTTATCCATAGATGGTATGGTCTTGTATGTAGAAAATACTGAGGAATCCATACAAAAAGCTACTAGAACTAAACTTGTTTGGCAAGTTTGAGAACCTGAGATTAAAATGAAAAAGCAATTGTACTTCTATATACTAGCAGTGAATAGTCTGAAAATGAACTTAACAATTTCATTCACAATAGCATTGAAGAGAATAAAATGTTTATTTAACAAATAAAAGAAACAAATTTAAGAAAATAAAAGAAACAAATTTAAGAAAATTTAACAAATAAAAGGAACAAGTTTAAGAAAAGCATGAAAAACTTGTTTGTTGAAAACTACAAGATACTGCTAATAGAAATTAAAGACAATCTAAATAAATGCAGAGACATTTCATGTTCATGGACTAGAAAACAATATTGTTAAGATGTCAATTTTTCCCAAATTGATCGATAGATTCAATGTAACCCCTCTCAAATTTCAGGAGGCCTTTTTGCAGAATTGACCAATTGCTTTTGTCAGTGGGTAGGCCTCTCTGACCAAGGGGTGAATCTGGCATAGCACCTGTTGGAGGGCCTGAAGAGACTAAAGAAGGTTATGGTTAGTGATTTCAGCAAGTTTATCATCTTTGAAGAAGAGCAACAGAGAGGAGGTAATTCCTTGTATGTAGGGGGTACATTTAGCCCTTAGGAGGGCAAAGGGAAGGAGGCTCACCCCGTTCTCGCCGGTCTCTAGTTTTAATTTGGTAAGTTTTCCTTTTAAAGTCTGATTCATTCATTCTATCTGTCCTGAACTTTGTGGCCTATAAATATAATGTAAATTCCAATTTATTTTTGATGTTTTAGCTAATAATTGGGAAATTTGGCCTGTGAAAGCTGTGTCATTGTCAGACCCCAAGGATATAGGTAGGCCAAATCTGGGGACAATTTCTTGTAACTTTTTTTTAGTGTTATCTGCGTGGTTTCAGTTTGGGTAGGAAAGGCTTCTACCCATCTAGACAAAGTGTCTATGAACACCCAAAGGTAGCAGTATGCATATTGTCCAGGTTTTACCTCGGTGAAGTCAATTTCCCAGTGTTCACCAGGGTTGGTTCCTTGCATTCTGGTTCCAATGGGCAGCCTTGATTTTGGCCCTGGATTTACTTGTGAACAAATTTCATGTCTGGTAACAATGTCTTTTGTTATTTTGTCTAGATCTTGGATGTAATAATATTTTTTTAAAGTTCAGTTAATTTTGTGGATCCAAGGTGTGCTCCTTGATGTATCTGTTTAATCAACAATCTGTCTAGAGCCTATGGCAAATAAATCCTGTGGTCTGGCAGAATTTTCTAACTCATGGCATTGTTGGAGGCTTTTAAGATCTTAGCATGGTTTACTTCTTCTTTAGTATAATGGGTGGTCGGCAGCAATTGAGGTGCCAGAATGATTATTTAAGAGTCAAATGGCCCCACTGGTTTTAATGTGGCCTCTTTGGCAGTCAAATCTGTAGCAGCATTGCCTTGGGTCTCAAATGAGTTATCTTTCTGGTGCCCAAGTATGATGGCCACTCTTTTCGGATACCATATGGCCTCAAGGAGGGCTAGTATTTTTGCTTTATTATTTATTTATTTTCTGATGTTAATAGTCCTCTCTGTTTGTATGAGGCTCCGTGAACATGGGCAGTGGCAAAAGCATATCTGTTGTCAGTATATATGTTAACAGTTTTATCTTTTCCATGCTTTAAAGCCTGTGTTAGGGCTATGAGTTCAGCCTTTTGAGCAGATGGTGAGCCAACTTTCAGGTGCACTTTGTAAGAGAGTCTGTACAGAGTGGGGGGCTACTAAGAATATTTCTTGTTGATCACTTTTACCAGTAAAGCAGTTGCCGTTATGGCTCAGAGATGGATTGGCCATCCTGCGGTTACACTGTTCAACCTCTTGGAGAGGTAGGTGATAGGTCTCTTCCATGGTCCCAGGGCTTGGGTGAGCACCCCCTTGGCAATGCCTCGCATCTCAGCAACAAACAGTGTGAAGGGCTTCATCACATAAGGTTAGGGAATTTTTAAATCCTTGGGGGAGGTGAGTTCAAGTTAATTGTCCAGAGTATCCTCCCCTAGGGTCAGTCCATGCAAAGGCAAAGAGAGGTTGCCTTACTTTGGCCAGCGGGAGGCTGAAGAAGGCATCTTTAAGATCTAGCTTTTTGGTTTGTTTCTTTTCTGGACTATCTGTTGTTAAAAACCCTCTGGGCAATTTCAACCAGCTCAGATAATAATTTTCCTTTAAATCCTTCCTGTCTTTGAAGCTTTCTCCTAATGTCTGGGGCTGACTGGGTGACAAAGGCAATATTTATCACCCACTGGTTTTCGGGGGTCTCAGGGTCCACAGGAGTGTAGGTCCTATAAGCCTTCATAAGGTGTTCCAGGAAAGCGGTGGGGGTTTTGTTTGGTCCCTGAATAATTTCACTTACTTTTGATAGGTTAGTGGGCTTCTGGGCTGCTGTGCAGAGTCCCCTAAGGAGAGTCTGGTGATACAGGTCGGGAGCCCCCTTACCTTGGCCCGTGTTTGGGTTCCACCCAGGTCTGTTAGAGAAGAACACGTGTTCGAGGTGGACAGGGTCATCAGAGGGTCAGCCATCGTGACCAGTAATAGTTTTCAGGGCCTCCCTCTGGATCCACTTGCATTCTTCTGATGTAAAGAGAGTCTGCAGGAGCTGCTGACAATCATCCCATGCAGGCTTGTGGGTAAAGAAAAACAGTCTCCAAGAGGGAGATGAGGCCCTGAGGTTTTTCTGAGAAAGAAGGAGTTCCAGGATCAGGTGGGGGAGTAAGAGGGGGGTTTGGAGGAACAGCAGGGAAAGCAGAAAGATCAGGGTCTTAGAGTTGTCAAGGAGGATGGTAGGCACTGCAGGGGTTGAAGCCTTCTTAGGAGAAGCTGGAAGAGAAGGCCTAGTTAAAAGCACAGATGGCGTTCTATTTCCTTTCATCTTGGGACATTTTTTTTAAGGTACCTTTTTAGTCATGACGGCTTGTCAGAGATTATATCCATCCAAACTGGTATGTAAGGGGGTAGTCCCACAGACCTGTTTGGAGGAATTTTGTCCCATTTGTTATATAAGACCACAGTCAATGACACACAAAAACACAACTGGCAACACAGAAAAGACAGAGACAAGTGGCCACATCCAAAATTACTCTAAGGTATCCACAGACACAGCAATCACAATGACAAAGACTAACAAGAAACACCGTTCCTATTGACTTGCAAGTCCCAAATCCAAATAACCAATGGGCCCAGTGATGTCGCGGGAGCCCAAGGACTAGGGGAGTTAATGCTGTGTCCAGCCTCCCACTGAGTCCAATAATTGGTGCACCATCCCTTACTGAGATCTTACCTAACTGGGGAGAGAGTAAAGTACCTGTCTGCCTCCAGGGAGAAGAAGAGAAACAGCTTCTTTATCTTCTCCTAGGAGATAAGTGCAGGGAGGGTATACTCATGAGAGAAAGAATCTCGCTGGGGCCTCCAAAATGTTGTGAGGCACCCTCCTGCAAGAATACACTTAAATGCCACTCATGCAGAAAAGGGCAGTTTATTCACTCCAGCTGGCCAGTAACCTGCTTTCAAGGAGCAACCAAGGGAGAACAGCCCCAGGCCTTGGTCTTGTGGGATTTTTCAAGGCAAAAACCACATCCTATTGGCACACAGGTTTGTCCAGGTGCACAGAGCAAGCTAGGTAGCTAGGTTACGGAAGCCAAGAATGAGCCGTTAGAACAATCAAGCATACAAATTTTCATTGTGTATGGTTCCTGTTCCCATTTAATAGTTCCCTGTGTATGGCTCCTGTTTCTATGCAATGGTTTTTGTTTCTTTTTTTTTTTTTTCCTTTTTTTTGTCTTTTTTCGTGTCCGGCAATGGGATCTCAACCCTCGGTGTTGCTCCCACACCTCGCTCAGCCAGTGAGCGGGAACCGGTCTGTATGTGGGATCCGAACCCTCGACGGGAGCGCCACCACGCTCCCAAGCGGCGCACTGTAGCAGTGCACCACTGGGCCAGCCACAATGGTTTTTGTTTCTAAGAGAAGGTCAATGGTTTCTCACACAGAAGGGGGTTAGTCTGGAGGTCAGACAGGGGGTAAAATGGAGTTACTTAGGTTAAGCAAGCAATTCTACAGAAGCAGATAGCATATGTTATGAGGGTGTAGGGAGCTCTACTTCATCACAAGTGAATGTAGAATTTAAAAATTGAGAAAGGAGCTGGGAAGGAAAGAAAGGCTTAACAAAATAATCTGACCAAGACAGGGGTTAGAGAGGACTATTACTAAGGAAGTAACTGTTGAGCCAGGTCTGAAGCCTAAGCATGATAAGGATAATGGAGATGGCAGACGATAACCAGGTCAGGAAGACTAGGACCACATGGTTGACCTGATCTTTCTTATCCCTCAAGTTCATCTTAAACCACCCTTGCACTTGCTCTTTGAGAAAGAAGGCCTGGTTGATTGACTCTTGCAAAGGAAGAGAGAGACAGTGGTGGTGAATTAGGTCTGATCACATCAGCAAGGATCATGGCAGACCTTCTAGGACAGTCTCACTATTTGGGAAGCCATTGAATAACTTATAAATAGTGCAAGGTGGATGGACTATATGATGAGATTTGCTCTCTTGATAATGTCATTCTGCCTGCACAACACAGATGACGAGTGATGATGTAGTATATACTTGAAGGCTCTAAAAATATACTTCTGTGACCAAACATTGCAAATGTTCCTTTTTCTATTTTTACATTTCTGTTTAATTGTAAACATTTCTTTTTAGTTGATTATACTCATCTGTTTAGAATATTCCTATGTAGGTTCTTTTTATTTATTTATATTTTTCTGAAATGACCCATGATAATTGTATATATTTATAGAATACAATGTGATATTTGGTATATTTATTCAGTGCACAATGATCATATCAGGATATTAGCATATCCACCACTTTAAATATTTGTCACCACTTTGTTTTAGGAAAATTCAAAATACTCTCAATTAACTATTTGATATTATACAGTAATTTGTTCTTCACTAAATCAAGGAGATATACAAGCATGTGCATGCACATATATGTGCACACACACTACCACACATATATAGTCATTCACATAATGCCCCAAATACAAACAACACACCTACATGCACAAATACATTTGTTCTAGATAAAAATAATAAAATACAGGAATGTCAGATAAGCTCAATTACCGAAAGCTTTCTGAAGTTGTTATTCACCTACTGAACAAGACAGGTGATAAAACCTAAGCAAGATCCTCATAGGTACATACTTGTATATGTTCCCTATCCTTCTCAGGCTGACAATTTCAATGTTACAAAGTTTCAATTTAACCAGATTAACATATGTTACTAATTTCTCTAAACCCAATTTCCTTTTCTTTTTCTCTCCATATGATCCACTTGCTAAGTGCCTTTTTTTCTCTTTTATATATATATATATTTTTTTTTTCTGACTGGTAAGAGGATCACAACCCTCAGCACGGGCTGTCTGCACCACGCTCAGCCAGTGAGCAAACCAGCCATACCTATATAGGATCCAAACTCATGGCCTCAGTGCTACCAGTGGCACACTCTCTCAAGTGAGCCATGGGGCCAGCCCTAAGTGCCTCTTTTGAGGGAACAATTTAGTCAAATGTTGAACTTTCACCTGGGAAATGATGCACTAGAAAAAAGTGCCATTATCTTTCAAGTGTTGGGTTGTTCCATATAATGATAAATCTGTTTGCTCTTGTTATGCACTACAAACCAAACAACTTAAATTAATAATTTTAGCAATGTGAGAAAAGTATTATAATAATCATTTTGTAAATTAAAAAAAAAAAAAAAAACTGAGGGAGCTTAGACTACCCAAAGGTACACTTCCAAACTGAAAATTGTTGTTTCATACTCACTGTTTGCTCCAAAGCCCATAATCTTTTATTTACTTGAAGCTCATCAGAAACTTAAATTCAAACAAAATTGTACTTCTTTTCTTTTTTAAAAAAATAAAAATATAAGCTTTATTTCTCAACATAAGCTCCATCAAATTCAAGACACTTTTGTAAGCAATGATACCAGCCATTTAATCCATCCCTACAGTCATGCAAATTTAACCACGTCAATGCAGCCATTTCTACATTATTAACTGAAGAAAATGAGTGCCCCTTGAATATTTTTGAGACACTCTCTCCATTTGCCCCCTAATGGTGAGCCTGAAAGCAAAAATGGAGGACATGAACAGTGTGACAGCAGCAGAACAATGTGAATGCACTGAATGCTGCTGAACTGTACACTGGGTAAGAAATTGAAAGTTACTTCTGGTCAAGATGGCGGAATAGACAGTCCCTAGTGTCACTCTCTCCCACAAATCAACTGATTTACAACTATAAAAATATAACATCAAGTGCATACGGAACGGTGAGACATTGAGCAGTGGAGGCAGAAGCTCTGTGGAGACCACATGCCCTGTGGGGCCGCCACTGTGTGATCCAGCAGATAGGCTTCACTGCCACCACCTGGCCCCATTCCCAGCCCAGCCCAGTGCACACAGAGTGGGGAGACGTCCTGCATGGGAGGCGAAGGCTCTGCAGAAACCACACACCCTGTGGGGCCACCAATGTGTGATCCAGCAGTTAGGCTTCACTGCAGGCACCTGGCTCCATTCCCAGCCTGGCCTAGTGTGCACAGAGCAGGGTGATGTCCGGCAGGGGAGGCGGGAACTCCACAGGGACCACAGTGCTACATGATCCAGCAGCAGGTAGGCTTCACCGCTACCACCCAGCTCTATCCCAAGCTCAGCCCAGCGTGCACAGAGCAGGAAGACATCCAGCAGGGGAAGGGGAAGCTCTACAGAGACCACACATTCTGTGGTGCCTCTGCACATCCCAGCAGCCCATCCCAGTTTGCGTGGAACAGGGAGATGTCCAGCAGGGAGGTGGAAACTCAGCAGAGACCACACACCCTGCGGTAGCACCCTGTGACCCAGCAGTCCGGCCGAGTCCAAGCTGACCAGAGAGGTGGCTCCCCAGAGAGGCCCAAGACCCAAGGCAACCACACATGCAAGGCACTAGTGGCCAACAGAGCAGTCACTGAGGTAGCCATAACAAATTGGCAACCCCAGCAACATCTTAGTCAGACAATAGTGTCAAACCTGTGTACTGTGAAACCCCCTGCCACAATGAATAAACGTCAAAGAAAAGATACCAAAAACAAGAAAAATCAAGAAAGTACACCACCAAAGGGTAATAACTCTCAAGCTATACATCCTATAGAACAAGAAGCCCTTGGAATGACTGACAGGGAATTTCGAGTGATAATTCTAAGGAAACTGAATGAGATACAAGAAAACTCAGCTAGACATCATGATGTAATGAGGAAAAGTATACAGGACCTGAAAGAAGAAATGTACAAGGAAATCAATGCCCTGTAAAAAATGTAGCAAACTTGCCAAACTAAAGAATTTATTCAGAGAAATAAAAAACACATGGAGAGTTTAACCACCAGGCTTGCGGAAGTTGAAGAGAGAACCTCTGAACTTGAAGATGGGCTGTTTGAAATAATGCAGGCAGACAAAAAAAAAAAATCGAAAAAAAAAAAAGAAAGAAAG
>NW_007728549.1:71161-72617 GCF_000696425.1 Galeopterus variegatus | reverse complement strand
AGAACCTCTGAACTTAAAGATGGGCTGTTTGAAATAACACAGGCAGACAAAAAAAAAAAGAAAAAGAAAAAAGAATTAAAAGCATTGAAGAAAATCTAAGAGAGATATCAGACAACTTTAAGTGCTCAAATATCCGAGTCATGGGTATTCCAGAAGGCAGGAGGGGTGGAATAGAGATTGCATTGAAAACATATTCAACAAAATAGTGGCAGAAAACTTCCCAGGTATAGGAAAAATCACAGATCTTCAGATCCAGTAAGCTCAAAGATCTCCAAACATATTCAACCCAAAAAGGTCTTCTCCAAGACATGTTATAGTCAAATTGGCAAAACTCAAAGACAAAGAGAGAATCTTAAAAGCTGCAAGAGAGAAGCATCAAATCACCTATAAGGGAGCTCCAATCAGACTAACATCAGACTTTTCATCACAAACCCTATAAGCCAGAAATGAATGGGATGATATATTCAAAATAAAAAAGACAGAGATTGCCAGCCAAGAATACTCTACCCTGCAAGGCTATCCTTCTGAAATGAAGGGCAAATAGTATATTCCTCAACAAACAAAAACTGCAGGAGTTCACTGCCACATGACCACCCTTACAAGAAATTCTCAAGGGAGTACTGGGTTTAGTTCCTGAAAAATAACTACCACTGCCATAAACACCCAAGAAAGTTCACAACCCACTAGTATAATAAAAAAGGCATTCATGAAGAGAAGACAAACAAAAAGGCTATCTACAACCCAAGGAACAAACAAATACAGAAAACGAACAGTAAATCAGAAAGCAAGGAACAAAAGACACCTAAAACCACCAACGAATAATCAATAAAATGCTAGGAATAAATCAACACTTTCCAATAACAACTCTTAATGTAAAAGGCTTAAATTCCCCAATCAAAAGACACAGACTGGCTGACTGGATTTAAAAGGAGGACCCAACTATATGCTGCCTTCAAGAGACCCAGCTCACCTATAAAGACTCAGCTAGACTAAGAGTGAAAGGATGGAAAAAGATTTACCATGCAAACAGAAAAGAAAAACGAGCTGGAGTACCTATGCTTGTATATGATAAAATAGACTTTAAACTAAAAACCATAAAAAGAGACAATGGGGGACACTATGTAATGAAAAAAGGATTAATCCATCAAGAAGACATAACAATCACAAATATATATGCAGCCAATGTTGGAGCAGCTAGATTTATAAGATAAACTCTATTAGACCTAAAGAAGGAAATAGCCACTAATACCATAATAGCAGGGGACCTGAATACCCCACTGTCAATATTGGGCAGATAATCTAGGCAAAGAATCAGCAGAGAAACACAAGATCTAAACAATACTCTAGACCAATTGGACTTGGCAGATATCTACAGAACATTCCATCCAACAACCTCAGAATATTCATTCTTCTCATCAGCACATGGATCATTCTCCAGGATAGATCACATATTAGG
>NW_007728549.1:34695-70141 GCF_000696425.1 Galeopterus variegatus | reverse complement strand
TAAGGGGGAAATTTATTGCATTAAATGCTCACCTCAGAAGAATGGAAAGATGGCAAGTGAACAACCTAACTCTTCACCTTAAAGAACTAGAAAAACAAGAACAATCCAAAAATAAAGTTAGCAGACGGAAAGAAATCATTAAGATCAGAGCAGAACTTAAGGAAATTGAAACACAAAAAACAATACAAAAGATCAATGAATCAAAAAGTTGGATTTTAAAAAGATAAATAAAATTGACAAACCATTAGCATGGCTAACAAAAAAAAGAAGAGAGAAGATTCAAATAACAAAATTTAGAAATGAAAAAAGGTGATATTACAACTGATTCATCTGAAATACAAGGAATCATTTGAGACTACTATAAACAACTATGTGCTAACAAATTTGAAAATCTGGAGGAAATGGATAAATGTCTGGAAACACAGAAGCTCCCAAAACTGAGCCATGAAGACTTAGAAAATCTGAACAGACCAATAACAGTAAAAGAGATTGAAGCTGTTATCCGAAGACGCCAACAAAGAAAAGCCCAAGACCAGATGTATTCACAGCAGAATTTTACCAAACATTCAAAGAGGAATTGACACCAATTCTTTACAAACTATTCCAAAAGAATGAAACAGACGCAAAGCTCCCAAACTCATTCTATGAAGCAAACATCATCCTGATACCAAAACCAGGTAAAGATATAACCAAAAAAGAAAACTACAGGCCGATATCCTTGATGAATATAAATGCAAAATCCTCACTAAAATACTAGCAAACAGAATACAGCAACACATACGTAAAATTATTCACCACGATCAAGTGGGATTCATCCCAGGGATGCAAGGTTGGTTCAACACACGCAAATCAATAAATGTGATACACCATATTAATAAAATCAATAACAAGGACCATATGATCATCTTTATAGATGCTGAAAAGCATTTGATAAAATTCAACATTCATTCATGACAAAGACCCTCTATAAGTTAGGTATAGATGGAAAGTTTCTCAACATAATTAAAGCCAAATATGATAATCCCACTGCCAATACCATCCTGAATGAACTAGAAAGAACTGGAACTAGACATGGATGCCCACTCTCACCACTCCTATCCTACATGGTGTTGGAAGTACTAGCCAGAGCAATCAGAGAAGAGAAGGAAATAACGGGCATCCAGATTGGAAAAGATGAAGTCAAACTGTCCCTCTTTGCAGATGACATGATCCTGATTTTTGTGTGTTGATTTTGTATCAACTCCAAGAGTTTTTTTTTGTAGAGGCTTTATGCTGTTCGATATATAGGATCATGTCATCTGCAAAGAGAGTACTTACAATACTCTGTTGAATAGGAGTGGTGAGAGTGGGCATCCTTGTGTAGTTCCTAAGGCAAAAGCTTTCAGCTTTCTCCCATTCAGGATGATATTGGCAGTCGGCTCACCATATATGTCTTTACTAGTGTTGGTATACTTTAAATCTATACCTAACTTGTACAGAATCTTTATCATGAACAAATGTTGAATTGTATCAATTGCTTTTTCAGCATCTACAGAGATGATTATATAGTTTTTGTCTTTTCTTTTATTGATGTGGTGTATCACATTTATTGATTTGCATGTTTTGGACCAACCTTGCATCCCTGGGATGAATCCCACCTGATCATGATGCATAATTTTGTTTGTGTGTTCCTGTACTCTGTTAGGTAATATTTTATTGAGGATTTTTGCATCTATATTCATCAAGGATATTGGCCTGTAGTTTTCTATTTTTGATGCATCTTTGTCTGGTTTTTGTATCAGGGTGATGTTTGCCTCATAGAATGAGTTTGGGAGAATGGCCTCTCTTTCAGTATTTTGGAACAGTTTGTAGAGAATTGGTATCAGTTCCTCTGAAGGTTTGTAGAACTCTGCAGTGAACCCATCTGGTCCTGGGCTTTTCTCTTTTGGGAGTCTTCTGATAACAGTTTCAATCTCTTTTATTGTTATTGGATTGTTCAGATTGTTTATATCTTCTTGCCTCATTTTCGTAGCTTGTATACATCCAGAAATTTACCCATTTCCTCCATATTTTCAAATTTGTTGGCATACAGTTGTTTATAGTAGTCTCTTATGATTCCTTGTATTTCTGAGTTGTCATTTGTAATATCAACTTTTTCATTTCTAATTTTTGGTATTTGGGTCTTCTCTCTTCTTTTCTTAGTTAATGTTGCTAAAGGCTTTTCAATTTTCTTTATGTTTTCAAAAAAAAACAACTTTTTGTCTCCTTGATCTTTTGTACTGCTTTTTGGGTTTCTATTTCATTAAGTTCGGCTCTGATCTTAATTATTTCTTTCCATCTACTAACTTTAGTTTTGGATTGTTTTTGTTTTCCTAGATCTTTAATGTAAAGAGTTAGGTTGTTAATTTGCCAAGTTTCCATTCCTCTGAACTAAGCATTTAATGAGATATATTCCCCCCTTAATACTGCTTTTGCAGTATCCCACAGGTTTTAGTATGATGTGTGTCATTATTTTCATTAGTTTCAAGAAATTTTTTGATTTCCTGTTTAATTTCTTCTTGGACCCATATGTCATCAAGTAGAATGTTGTTTAATTTCCATGAGTTTGTATAGTTTTCAGAGTTTCATTTATTATTGATTTCTAATTTTAATCCATTGTGATCTGAATAAAATACCAATTGGAATAATTCCAGTTTTTTTGAATTTTCTGAGACTTGCTTTGTGACCTAACATGTGGTCTATCCTGGAGAATTTTCCATATACTGAAGATAAGAATGAACATACGGAGGTTGTTGGATAGAATGTTATGTAGATATCTGCTCAGTCCAATAGCTCTAAAGTATTATTTAGATCTTGTGTTTCTCTATTGAGTTTATGCCTAGATTTTCTGTCCAATGTTGAGAGTGGGATATTCAGGTCCCCTCTGTTATGGTGTTAGTGTCTATCCCTTTCTTTAGATCTAAGAGTGTTTTCTGTGTAAATCTGGTTGCTCTGATATTGGGTGCATATATATTCATGATTGTTATGTCTTCTTGATGGATAGATCCTTTTATTATTATATAGTGGCCTTCTTTATGTCTTTTTATGATTTTTGCCTTAAAGTCTATTTTATCTCCTATAAGATTAGCTACTCCAGCTTGTTTTTCATTTCTATTTGCATTATTTATCTTTTTCCATCCTTCACTCTTACTCTATGTGTGTCTATAGAGGTCAAGTGAGTCTCTTGAAGACAGCATATTTTAGGGTCCATCTTTGTAATCCAGTCAGTCTGTCTGTGTCTTTTGAATGGGGAATTTAATCCCTTTACATTTAGAGTTATTATTGAAAGGTGTTGATTTACTCCTAGCATTTTACTTATTTTTGTTTAGATGTCTTAAATACCTCTTGTTCATTTCTTTCTAATTTTCTGTTTGTCTTCTGTATTTGTTGATTTCTTGGGGTGATAAATAAACTATTTTTTTCTCTTTTGTTTGCATTTTTGTTTTGCTGGTAAGTATTGTTCTTTCATGAGTATTCATGTCAGTGATGGTTGTTTTTGTTGTATCAAACCCAGTACTCCCTGGAGAATTTCTTGTAGGGCTGGTCGTGTGGTAGTGAACTCCTGCAGTTTTTTGTTCATCTGAGAAATATACCCTGAATGCACCTGATCTCTTCTACTTATTTCTTAAAAAGAGCCATTCCTTATTAAAATACCCTGCACTTCATTTACTGTACACTGAATATAACTTTTTCTTAGGAATCATAGCAACTTAGTATTGGAAAGTAATTGATTTTGGATTGAAAACAGCAAAAATAAATAAATGAATAACAATAGCAATCAGGCATTTTAGTATACTGTTTATGGCCTTTGATATCTTTCAATCTTGAGGCACAGTTAAAATTGACTATGGCTGTGTTAATGTATAGCCCATCCTTATTGCTTTGAATATAGTTAAATGTGCCATTCTCAGTTTGGATGCTACTTGTGCTAGAGCAATGTCCCATTAGAAATTGTTAGGATCCTGGGTAAAGAACTGTTAAGAGATTTTAAAGTGACCATAGATAAGACACCAAATCAGTGAGCTATCATTTGGTTTCGACAGGAAGAGAAGACATAGACCTTCATCTATTTCCTAATCTGATGACCTACTAATAACTCAAGAACCTTTTTAAAAGTTTCATTTGTATATTATAAGATTTGTTAATAGAATTACTTATTTTCATGCATTTATTTTATTCTTTCTTTTACTCATTATATGAGCTTTTTGATTCATGAAGTTTGAGTCTTACTCATCTTAGTATTCCGCCTAATACTTATCCCAGTGTGCTGCAAATTTCAATAATATCTTTTGATTTCAGTTGAACATATCACTGATAAATGATTAGTTTTAATTGGTTTATAAATATTATTTTAAGTGTCTGTTAATTGCATATATACTTGTATGGATATGCACAGATCAATGTGTTTCTTTTCACCATGTACTACAGCATGAGGGGAAGCATTTGGATGGCATGGAAAGCATATGCTCCTTTTCTTTCACCCTTCTACAGCTCAGGGAATTAGGTACCACCATTTGTTTAGTGGTCCAAAAGGATTTTCAGAATTTTAATATTGATTCTTTCTTTGACTAATTCATGTGTTTGTTACCATGTCTTTAAACTTATTTTCCTAAATTGCAATTTAGAACTAATTCATCTTGTCTTGATCATTCCATGATTATTTGTAATAATTTTAACCATATATCATGTTTACAGATATATCAGATATGTGTGAATATCATAAATTTGGGCTCAGTCATGCTCTTTATCATAAATTGCCTTTTGTCAGGATATTGCCAATCCAAATTTTTCAGTTATTAGATAGTAAAATCTTATCAAGACTACTGAACTGCATAAAACTTAAAAAAGTGACCTAAAAGATGAAATCTATTAGAATATTAACTTCTTACCAGATATATTGGTTGCAAAAATTTTCTCCCAATCTGTAGGCTTCTTTCCATTTTCTTGACTGTTTCCTTTGCTATGCAGAAGTTTTTTTAGTTTTATATATTCCTGCTTGTTTGCTTTTTTTTTTTCCTGAGCTTTTAATATAATATATAAGAAATCATTCTGAAGTCCAATATCAAGGAGCTTCTTCCCAATATTTTCTTCTATGAGTTTTATGACTTCACATCTTACACTAAGACCTTAATCTGTTCTGTGTCTATTTTTGTGTATGGTGTAAGATAAAGGTCCAATTTTAATCTTTTGCATGAAAATTTCCAGTTTTTCCAACACCATTTCTTGAAGAGATTATTCTTTAGTCATTGATTTTTTTGGTGGCTTTTGTTGAAAATTAGTCAACCATATATGCTTAGATTTATTTCTGGGCTCTTTATTTTGTACCTTTGGGCTAAGTACATGTTTTTACGCCAGTGCCATACTGTTTTGATTACTGCAGCTTTGTAACATAAATTTATATCAGGAAGTGTAATGCTTCCAACTTGAAAATTGTTTTGGCTTTTTGGGTTGTTTTGTGGTTCCATACAAATTTTAGTGGTTTTTTTTGTTTGTTTGTTTGTTTTACTTTTGTGAAATGGCCATTGAAATTCTTTTTGGCAAACTTTTACATTTTTTATTTTAACTTATTTTTTAGAGAAACATCACTGATTATACATATTTGTGAGGTATAGATTTGACTATAAATACTCGTTTACAATATGTGATAATAAAATCAGGATAATTAGCCTATTCATCATTATAAAATATGACCATTCTCAATAACCTTCCTCCCTCTCCCCTTTTCCTGCTTCTAGTAACCACAGTTCTATTTTCTTCTGAACGTTCAATGTATTATTGCAATTGTTCTTTTCCTCCTTCCTTCCTTCCTTCCTTCCTTCCTTCCTTCCTTCCTTCCTTCCTTCCTTCCTTCACTGCCAGTTATGAGTGAGGATGTGTAGTATTTCTCTTTCTGTGCCTGGCTACTTTAACTTAACAAAATTTTTTCCAAGCTCTGCCAAGTTGCTGCAAATAGCAGATTTTTATTCTTTCTTATGGCTAAGTAGTAATCCATTGTTTATATATACCAATTTTTCCTGATTGACTCATCCATTGATGGACATTTAGGTTGGTTCCATATATAGGCTATTGTAAATAAAGCTGTGATAAACAAGGGAATGATTTCTATTCCATCGGATATATATCCAGTAGTGGGATTGCTGGATCATACAGTTGTTCTAACTGTAGATATTTTAGAAACCTCCATACTGTCCTTTCCACAATGAAGTCTCATTGGCTGTGTCTGTGGGTTGACTTTCTAGGTCCTCTATTCTTTCCTATTGGCCTGGTTATCTGTTTTCATGCCATTACCTTGCTGTCTTGGTTACTATAGCTCTATAGTGTAATTTGAAGTCAGGTAGTGTTATGCCCACAGCTTTATTTTATTTTCTTTATTTATTTATTATTTATTTATTTATTTATTTTACTCAGGATTGCTTTGGCCATTTGGGATCTTTTGTTGTTCTATATGAATGTTATGATTTTTTTTCCTATTTCTCTGAAGAATGTCATTATTATTTTGATGAGGATTGCACTGAATCTGTAGATCACTTAGGGTAGAAAGGACATTTTCACAATGTTAATTCCTTCCATCCAGGAAAATGGAAGGCCTTTCCATCTTTCGGGGTCCTCTTTAGTTTTTTCAGTAGTGATTTGTAGTTCTTATTGTAGAGATATTTAATGTCCTTATTTAAATTGATTCCTAGGTATTTTTTTTTATGGTGACTATTGTAAATGGGCTAGCTTTTTAAATTTCTTTTTTTGCTATTTCATTGTTGGAGTATATAAATGCTACTGATTTTTGCACATTGATTTTATATCCTGCAGCTTTACTGAATTCCCTTATCAACTCTGAGTTGTATTTTTTATTATTGTTGTTCTTTCCAGGGTTTTTTTTGGGGGGTGGTACTGTTTTTAGGCTTTTTTATATATAGGATCATGTCATCTGCAAACAGGGACAATTTGGTGTCATCTTTTCAAATCTGTGTGTGTGTGTGTTGAGATACATTCCTTCTGTACTTAATTTGTTAAAAGTCTTATTCATGCGATTGGCCTGTAGTTTTCCTTTTTGTTGTTGGACCTTTATGTGATTTGATATTAGGATGATGCTGGCCTCATAGCATGAGTTTGGAAGTATGGTCCATTTCAATTTTTTGGAATAGTTTGAAAATGATTGGTATTAATTCTTCTTTAAAGGTTTGGTAGAATCCAGCAGTGAAACCATCTGGTCCTGAGTTTTTCGTTGTTGCGAGACTTCTGGTTACTGCATCAATCTTGTTTGTGATTGGTATGTTCACCTTTTCTATTTCTTCTTGGTTCACTCTTGGTAGTTTGTATGGGTCTGGAAATTTATCCATTTGCTCTAGATTTTCAAATTTGTTGTTGTATAATTGTTCATAATAGTTTCTAATGATTATTTGTACTTCCATGGTACCAGTTGTAATTTCTCCTTTTTAATTTCTGATTTTTGTTATTTGGGTCTTTTTTTTTTTTTTTTTAAGTTAGTCTAGCTAATGGCTTCTCTATTTTGTTTATCTTCTCAAAAGAACTTTTTATTTCATTAATTTTTTGTGTTAGTTTCTTTTTTTTGATTTCTGTTTCATTTAGTTCTGTCCACTAACTTTGACAAGGAATTGGTTTTATTTTTCTAGTTTTTTTGAGGTGTAATGTTTGATTTTTAATTTGAAGAATTTTTATTCATTTGATGTGTTTATTGCAATAAACTTCCCTCTTACTACTGCTTTTGCATTATCCCAAAGGCTTTGCTATGATGTCTTTATTTTAATTAGTCTCCAGAAAATTTTTGATCTCCTGTTTAATTTCTTCTTTGATACAAAGGCATGTTTTTGATATCCATTCATTTTATAGTTTCCATACTTTTGAATATAATTAATTTCTAGTTTTAGTCTGTTGTGGTCTGAAAAGATACCCAAAATGATTTCAATTTTTAAAAATTTGTTGAGACGTGATTTGTGACCTAACATATGGTCTGTCCTGGAGAATATTCCATGTGCTCAGGAGAGCAACATTAGCTCTAAAGTTTTTGGATGAAATATTCTGTAGATGTCTGCCAAGTCCAGTTGGTCTAACGTGTAGTTTAAATCCTGTGTTTCTTTTGTTGATTTCTCTTAGATGCTCTGTACAATTTGTAGAGAGTGGTGTTGAGGTCCCCAAATATTGTTATATTGGGGACTATCTCTTTCTTTGGATCTTATAGTATTTGCTTTATATGTCTGGGTGCTCTGATGTTGGGTGCATATGTATTTATGATTGCTATATCCTTTTGCTGGATAGATCCCTTTATGATCTTCTTCCTCTCTTTTTATGGTTTTTCATTTAAATTCTATTTTATATGGTGTAAGAATAGCTACTCCTCATTTTTGGTTTATATTTGTGTGGTATACATGTTTTCATTCCCTTTACTATTATTTTGTGAGTTTTTATAGGTGAGTTGAGTTTGTGGTAGGCAGCATATAGTTGGGCCTAGTTTTTCAGTTCATTCAGCCACTCCATGTCTTTTGAGTGGGGAATTCAATCCATTTACATGTAAGGTTGTTATGAAAATGTATTATCTTACTCCTGGCATTTTATTGATTTTGATATGGTTGTTTTAAATATATTTTATTCCTTTCTTTCCTTTTTAGTGTTTGTCATTGGTGTTTGTTGTTTTTTGGAGGTGGTAAGATATAGTTTCTTGCTCCTTCTCATTTGTGCATTTGCTGTACCAGTAGATTTAGTTCTTTTATGTGTATGCACGATGGTGATTATTGTTTGTTTGTTTGTTTGGATTACGGATGCTGGATTACTTTGAGGATTTCTCGTAGGGTTAATCCCATGGTGGTGAACTCCTTCGGTTTTTGTTTTTCTGGGAAATACACTATGTATCCTTCATTTCTGAAGGATAGCCATGCTGGGTATAGTACTTTTGACTGGCAGGTTTTTTTTTTTTTTTTCTTTTTCTTTTAGAACTGTGAATATATCATCACATTCTCTGTAGGCCTGTAAGATTTCTGCTGTGATATCTGCTGTTAATATCATGGGAACTTCATTAAAAGTGACTTCATGCTTTTCTCTTGCTGTTTTAAGGATTCTTTCTTTGTCTGTGACTTTTGACAGTTTGACTACAATGTGTCTTGGAGTGGACCATTTTGGACTGAAATTGTTTGGGGATCATTGAGCCTCTTGGATTGGAAAGTTCGTATCTCTAACAATACCTGGGAGGTTTTCTGCGATCATTTCACTGAATAGGGTTTCAATGCCTTTTCCTTTCTCCTCCTCTTCCTGAAAACTGATGGTTCAGATGTTTGTAAGTCTAATGGACCACATAAATTTTCTTTTAAAAATTTTATTTTAAAATTATTTTCCTTGTCTCTGTCTCTATCTATCTGAATTATTTCAAAAATAAAAATAAAAATAAGAACATTCTTTAAGGTATCTAGCTCTTTGTAAATTTCTTCCTTCATATCTTGGATAGTTTTCTCATTGTTTCATCTATCTGAGTCTTCTTGTATCTCATTGAGTTTTCTTAGTATTGTTGCTCAGAATTTCTTTCCAGTCACTCCCAATGTTTCTTGCTGTCTGGCATATGGTATTGAGAATTATTATATTCCTTTGTGGTGTCATATTTTCTTCTTTTTTTTTTTTCTTCATATTTCTAGTATCCCTATGTTGGTGTCTGGCCATCTGATGGAGCAGTTGCTTATTCTATTACTCTGTGGTGACTTTTGAGGAGAGAGACTCTCCTTTCTGTAGGTATGTTTTATATTGATTTTTTTTTTTTGTCCTTTTTGAGACCGGCCACACTGCACTCAGCCAGCGAGCACCGCGAGTGCACCAGTCATCCCTATATAGGATCTGAACCCACGGCGGGAGCACTGTTGCGCTCCCAGCACCGCACTCTCCAGAGTGCGCCACAGCTTGGCCCTATATTGATTGTTGAGTATGGTATTTTAGTTTTGGTTCCAGGTAGACACAGTAAGACAGTCTCCGTGTGGTTAAGTTGACCATATTCAATGTTGGAGCTGTCCCTGAGTGCCTCCATGGCCTAGGAATTGGAGCACTCAGAAGTTCCTTGCTGATGTGTGTGACACTGTGCTTGATCCTTGAGGTTGTAGACAAGATCTTGTGTTTTGAGAGAAGCTCCTGGGTGTCCTGTCACTCCTTGGCTAAGATGTGTGACCCTGACTGGACTTGCGGGCACACTGGCTAGTATCCCATCACCCCGATAGAAGCACTGGGTGTCCTAAAGTTCCTCATATTGAGTAGATGACTCTGGGTGGGGTTTCTCACCCCTCTTTCTTGTAGGGAGAGTCTTCTCCTCGGTCATTGCTTCTCCCCCTTTCTTCTCTTCTCCTACCTGTTAAAATGAAGGAACACTTGGATCTGGGTAAGGTAGTGCTGGTGGTACCATGGCTGGGCATCAGCTAGGAGCAGGATGGACTCCTGGGTGAAGAGAAAGGTGGCTGTGACAGCAGTGTTCTGGAGCAAGGTAGTGGTGATGTCAGCAGCTGTGAAGTTGTGCTTTCTTCCACAAGTTTGGGAGCTGGAGTGCCAAGGACAGAGATGTCTAGGAGTAGCTGGATGGATCACTTCACTGTAGGCATCCCCAGCAGCCCCACTTGTAGCCCCACTGCCTAGTGGCCCCATCCACCACTTACAAGCAGCTGGTTTGGTCACTTAACAGTAGTCCTGCCTAGTGGCCCTCCCTATTGCAGAAAAAAGGGGCTTCACAGGCTCCCTCACTGCATCCCCACGTAATGGCCTTGCCCACTTCCTGAGAAGTGGCCACTGGAATTTTGATAGGGATTGTATTGAATCTGTACATCATGTTGGGAAGCATGAACATTTTAATATTATCAATTATTTTAATCCATAAATGTGAGATATTTTTCAATTTATTTGTGTTTTTAAAATTTATTTTATTGATGTTTTATAGTTTTCAGCATACAGATCTTTCACTTCCTTGGTTAAATTTATTCCTAAGTATTTGATTCTATTTGATGCATCACAAATTCAATTTTCTTATTTTCTTTTTCCATAAATCATTATTGGTATAAAAAAAGCAACTGATTTTTGTATGTTGATTTTATATACTGCTACTTTACTGAATTATTTTTTTAGTTCTAATAGTTTTTTTTGTAGAGTCTTTAAGGTTTTCTATATAGAGGATCATGTAATCTGTAAGGATACATTTACTTCATTTCCAATTTGAATGTCATTTATTTCTTCTTGTTGTCTGATTGCTCTTGCTAGTACTTCTAGTACTGTGCTGAATAGAAGAAGTGACATCATATATCGGGTACAGGGTTAATAGCCAAAATATATAAGAAACCCATACAATTTAATAGCAGAAAAATAACCAATATTCAAATTATGAAATGGGAAAAGACTTGAATAGACATTTATTTGTGCAAAGAAGACATACAAATGGGCAACAGGTTTAAAAAAGTTCATGAACATCAGTAATCATCAAGGAAATGTAAATAAGAACCACAGTGAGATATCACCTCACACCGGTTGGGATGGCTATTATCAAAAAGACAAGAAATGACAAGCATTGATGAAGATATGGAAAAAAGGGAACCTTTGCACACTGTTAGTGGGAATGCAAATTGGTACAGACATTATGGAAGACAGTATTGAGGTTCCTCAAAAAATTAAAAATAGAACAATCATGTGACACAGCAATCTGTCTCCTGGGTATATAATAAAAGAAAATTAAATCAGAACCTCATAGAGATATCTGCACTCCCATGCAGCATTATTCACTGTAGTCAAGATATGGAAACAACCTAAATCTTCATCAGTGAATGAACAAATAAAGGAATTATGATATATATATATATATATATATATATATATATATATATATACACACACTCACACACATGTGTGTGTTTATACACACACATACAATTTTATATTATTTAGACTTTGTAAAAGATGAGATACTGCTACTTTGGCAACATGGAAGAAACTGGAGAACATTATTCTAAGTGAAATAATGATGAATAAATCTAGAATCCTAGTAATCCTAATATGGGGACTATAGTTAATATTGCATTATATACTGAATATTTTCTTGAAGAACAGATTTTAGGTGCTCTTACACCACAAACACACACACACACACACAGAGGCAACTATGAAACATAATGGATATGTTAATTTGCTTGAGGACAGTAATTGTTTTGCTATCTATGTGTATATCAAAACATCATATTGTACACCTTAAATATAAAAAATAAATTAATATATGCAATAAAAATAAAATTTAAAAAGAAAAAAAATTAGGATTTCCTGACCTTTTGTTTGGTCTCTGATGTCTAAGTATTTAACCCTTAGCCATTAATCATTTAAGTCCATGATTTTTATTAGCAACGTGCTGTTGTCAGTCCAAATATTTTCTTCAGAGAGAACAGAAAACAACACCAAAAGCAAAGCAGATTCTCTCTGAGAATATTCAAGAGGAACTTTTGGGTTATAGCTTTTTGATGATTATTTGGTAAAACTCATTTAAATGAACAATATTTCAAGATGACAGCAGAGACGCTAAATATAATTGATCTTTCAGGGTATGCTGAATATGTCAGTTGAAAAAGGGAAAAATAATTGGTGTGTGAATAGATAACAAACTACACCAAAAAGAATGATCAAAGATTATGAAAATCTAGTTCATTCTCTGGCATGATTCTTCCAGATAGATTCACCAGATCCTTTAGTTTATATTCTGGGATATAATTTTTCTTTCTAATTTTTCATTAGACATTTTTCCCTCCAATTTTGTTATATCTCGGAGGTTTTGTTTGTTGTAGCTGCTATTATCAATTTTATTATTTTGAAATACAACATACAAGAAAGAGGAAGTTTTGAATCAGTCATTTTAGGATTATCTAATTATTTTATAAAAACATTGCTAAATATCTAGTTAAAAGAGTAAAAGTAGGCACTTAAAATTTTACTGGTTACATTGATAAGTTTAATAAGGCTTTACTGAATAAAGTTCATTTTTCTGTGTATTTTAATATCTTAACTTTCTCAGAGATTTGTCTTCTTATTTGTAGTCATTCTCTTCAAGTGTCACTTGGCTAATAAACTTTATCTGTACTATAGTCATTGGAATATGTCTAGCAACCATTATTTTTGCTCATGTCCTATTCATTATATGCATGCAATCATTGTAATAGAGAAAAAGTATTTTATTATTCCTTGAATGTTTAGTTTCTAAAAACAGAGAAAGCAAAAAACCTGTGAGGCTGTGCAGGAGACCCAGAAATTTTCTTGCAAACACCATATAGTATTATTACAAAGGTAAGAATTTTTTCCCTTAACCTAGGCAGGTCCCAAATATCTAGATATAAATTTTTATAAACTGTCAAGATTTTATATGATGACTGCTGCATAATTATTATATTTTTTCCTCATTAAGAATATTGTATTTAACATTTCTTTCTCAAGTTTTAGGAAAAATACTAATTCCAATTTTGCCAAAAATTGGTACAATTTTCCTGGAATTGATCTTTAGAACAGAATGAGCAATATGTGATAAGTTATCTCCTAAACAAACACAAATAAACTAATTTTGAACTTGAATTCTCAGAGCTATTGAATACTCAACAATACTGATGTTTGAAAAAATATTGGCTGATCTGTGGGCTTTAAATTTGGATAAGTCAAAAACCTAGGGGAACTAGGGTTCATTTAAAATCCTGGCTCTATTACTTTCTGGAAAAATTGCCCTTCTGGAATTCCTTTAGTGAGTGTTTGGAACTGTAAAATGGGAATAATGATATGTAACTTGTAAGGCTACTTTTGAGGGTAAGAATACATATTTTAAACTGCTTGGAAGACAACAGATGTTCAATTAATTTTGGTTCATGTGATTATGGTTAATGATTATTCTATAGGGTATATTTAACAATATTGCTTAGTTCTGATCCCTTTTCTATTTTCAGATTTTCTTTTATATTATTATTTATTGGTAAATGACCAAGCCAATAGTTAGTTATTCCCAGTAATATTGATGAGATTCAAGATAATAGTATTTTTTTATTAAATAATATTATTTTAGTTCTTTTATTATTCTCCTTAGCCAAAGCCTCAAAAAATTATGAGTTATCACACAGGAAACAATGAGTGTTTTATAAAATAAATTTAAGAAAAAAAAACCTTATGATAATTAATTTATGATGTAATCACAATTTTTGTTCTACTCTTTTAATTATACAAAGTACAAATATGTATGTTTTTATAACTTTTAAATATATTACTTAAATATATCCATGCTTCATTTCCCAGTTTTTAAGTTTTCATTGTTTGTTTCTCTCTTTGTTCCTTGATTGAATGTGAAATATTTTGTCATCTTAAAATGACAGGTATATGTTCATTGTTGCATTTTTATTACATATTTTCTGTGCTTCATTAGTTTCTGACTTATTATTGAAAATAGTTTTCTCTTTCAATCAATACACTAGAAATTCCAAATTTGAATTTATTAATCCAATATATTCTTTACACATATTCATATTTCATAAATGGAATAATAATATTAATATTATTTAACTTTGATTATTTTCTTAAATATGCTTATTTCCACAATATAAAATACATAATTTTGAGGAGCTTCATATGGTTATGTTTTATGATTAACAATAATTGTTTATAGGGGTATACAAAATTGGAAACAATCTAAATGTCCTACAACATTATATATTTTGTATATAAGCTTTTGACTATTTTTTAAACATTTCGTCTTTAGGAAGAAGCTGAATTATAGTGCTAAAGACTTGCACATTATTTAATGTTACCAATTGCATTAAAATTAGGAAAAATTTTTTTCATAGAGTAATATTCAGAAATCTCAGACATTCATATATATAATACCATATTTAATGCCATTGATGTATGAATGAGATATTTGTAAAATTTTTCATTTCTTTTTTGCAATGTCTGTTACATAGGGAGGTATTTGTGCTTATTGTTCACATTGGCCCTTAAAATTCAGTAGTAAGCATTTCACATGCCCCAGTAATGTTTATTTTTCATCTTTATTGTTGACTATGAGGGTACTGAAAAATGTCAGTGGAATAACAGCATTAAAATATAATGCAAATCTTTCCATGAATTTTTTGAAGTACTCTTGTATTCCTAAAACTATTCTCAATATTGAGGAATTGAGTTGATTTTACTAAGAAGTTACATGGAGTTTTATTTCAAAACTTTTAGAGATAGATGGGAAATAGTGGCACTGTTTATAATTGTTCAAGTTTTCTTTGCTTTTCCTGGTCAAAGATAAAGCTGTCTCACATTTGTAGGGAGAAGGCAGAAGCAACAGAAACTAGAGGATAAAGATAGACAACTTCAATAGATCATTGTTTTCTGCTAGTTGGTGTTTGATGTTTCTGGAGACTGCCTGACATTCACTGTGACACTGAACCCCTTTTCTCATTGTCATGACTCCCAATGTTAACAATAAACTATAGCTTTGCACTCACTTTCCTCATTAAGCCACTGGAGACAACTGAGTGCTGGGTCATGCATTCTCTTCCCCAGACCTTATACATTTCTCATGATAAAATTTGCCTTTCATTTATTTATTCATTTCATAAATATTCATTACAAATCAAAGTTATGCCAGAAATATTCTTCGGAACTAGTGACATAACAAAGAACAAGATAAACAATCTCTCTCATGGATATTACATTCCAGAGGGTAAAGCAGTGGGGAAAGAGACTATAAGTCAAAAATATATAAATATTATGTCAGGAGGTAAAAAGTCCTGTGGTTAAAAAAAAAAAGAAAGGATAATGGGGAAAAGAGTACTGCTGGAAGCACAGTGGTGTATCAGTAGTCAGGATTTCTCTGTGACCTTGGTGACAATATTTTCTATTCTTTCTCTAAAGCCTAAGTGAAGTGGATTTTTTTTAAGTAGATTTTTTTTCTTTTTTGTCGGCCTTGCAGTGCTGAGGAGCGCAGATTGGATTCCCACCAAGGAGAGATACCCAGATGAAAAGACCAAGATCTCTGCTGAAAGCTCTTGAGGACTCTGCCCTAGAGACAGGTTTGAGCCAAAGGTAGACTGAGCCTTAATGAAACTCTAATACAGTCTCAAATCAGCTCAGTCCATGATAGTACTAAGGCTATCAGCCTCCACTCTTTCTTGGAAACAAGTCTGTCATCAACTCAGAAAATAATGAAAATGTCTAAAAAGTACTGGAGAATAGACGGATGAATAGAAACTCATACATTGCTAATGAGGGAGTAATTTTGTGCAACCTTTTGTAAAGCATTTGGATTATTTCCTGAAATTGACCATTTATATAACCCATGACATAGCAATTCCACTCTTAGGAGTTATGTTCAAGGGAAACTTAACACAGGACAACGGGAGACTTCTACAAGGATATCAGAAAAAATGTTCACAATATTTTTTGGTAATGACCAAAGTTCCATCCACAGAACAATGAATGAAAAAGCCTGGGTTTAATCTCATAAAACAATATAATTTAGCATTCACATAAATACCTTCAGCCAAAAGCAACACTTTAGTTGAATTTTTGCAGTATAATATAAAGGAAAGAAAATATCAAAAGATTTTAAACAACATGACTTCCTTTTAATAATGTTTGAAAATGAATAAACTATTAATTACTCATTTTATATGTACAAAAAGATGCAATGAAACTATATCAAAAGAAAGCAAGATAATTATTCTATTTATGTAAAATTCAAAATTAGGTAAAACAGGCATTTTAGGCATGTGCACAAAGAAACTAAATCTAGGAAAAAACAAAGCAAAGGATGTTTTTTAAAAATTCTATTGTCTATAAGACTTCTGAGCAGAAGAATGGTTTCCAATGGTTCACTTGGAGTGTTACAAAATCATTGGTATTCAGTTTCTTAAACTGGATATTATTACATGGGTGTTTAATATTTTGTTAAACTGACTACTATTATGTTTTTTATTTAATAATCAAATACATTAGATAGTCTCTTTTTGAAAATATATTTCACAATAGAAACAAAGAAAAGAAGATAAGTTTAAATTTTTTTGATAACTCACTTGTTTTTTGCCTGAGTCTCGTTTGTCTCTTTCCAGTAGTACTGGAACTTCTTAGAAGAGTCTTTTCTCCATGCTATTTCCAGTTTCTCTCATGCCATTCTCTCCTAGATTTTTTTTGTCAGTTTTGCAGTGATGAGGAATGCAGACCTTTATAGAGAAGACATCTTCAGCTTAGCTTATCCATTTGCTCCATGTGCCTTCAGGATTTTTAAAAGTTGGATAGATACCACTTTGCACATTGAATGGAAATCATATACGTGAAGCTTTTCAAGTTTTCGATATTGCTTTCTCTGTGTTAAGCAACTGGAGAGAACTCTGCTAGCTTTTCTTTCACCAGCAGCAGCCCTTTAACTGAGCAATGCCTGGAAAAGCAAAGGGGACCCCTCCCCTGTGTTACAAATTTGTAATGCCCCCCCCAGTAGAAAGTGGTTGAAAGACATCAGCCATTGTCTTTGACTCTAAGTCCCTATGGTCCCCATTGCTTCAGTAGTTCCTCAGTGCTACTAAAAATGGTTTTCTCACATTATCTGACTTTTCTGTTTTGTCTGTTGCAAACTATTCCATACAACACAGAATGGAAAGTCCCTTTTTTCTCTTTTAATATTTTTATTAGGCTAATTTTAAATTATGTTCTTCTTTTTTAATATTTCTTCTTTTGATGGAATCAGTAAACCAGTTCTTTCTTTTTCTTTCTTTCTTCTTTCTTTCTTTCTTTCTTTCTTTCTTTCTTTCTTTCTTCCTTCCTTCCTTCTCTCTCTCTCTCTCTCTCTCTCTCTCTCTCTCTCTCTCTCTCTCTCTCTCTCTCTCTCTCTCTCTCTCTCTCTCTCTCTCTCTCTCTCTCTCTCTCTCTCTCTCTCTCTCTCTCTCTCTCTCTCTCTCTCTCTCTCTCTCTCTCTCTCTCTCTCTCTCTCTCTCTCTCTCTCTCTCTCTCTCTCTCTCTCTCTCTCTCTCTCTCTCTCTCTCTCTCTCTCTCTCTCTCTCTCTCTCTCTCTCTCTCTCTCTCTCTCTCTCTCTCTCTCTCTCTCTCTCTCTCTCTCTCTCTCTCTCTCTCTCTCTCTCTCTCTCTCTCTCTCTCTCTCTCTCTCTCTCTCTCTCTCTCTCTCTCTCTCTCTCTCTCTCTCTCTCTCTCTCTCTCTCTCTCTCTCTCTCTCTCTCCCCCCTTCCTTCCTTCCTTCCTTCTTTCTTTTTCTTTCTTTCTTTTTCTTGTGTTTGTTCCTCCCCTATATCACATTATTTCAGTCTGTGAGCTCATTTCCCCTAGCGAGTGTCAGCTTCTGTCAACAGTGTGTATCAGGAAAAGCAGGACATTGGTTTGTGTCATATCCATGACATGAATGATGGACAAACTGAGGGAAATGATCCATAATGAAAAACCTCAGAAAGCATCAGAAAACTAAAGTGAAGCATTTCTTATCTGACAAAACTGTTCTGATCTTTACTTTTTGTCCAGGCAGGGAGATTTGGGATGAGAAAGAGACACTCCTTAGATTGTAATTACTCACTCCTGGGAGTTTAGATGATGAGAATAGGTAAGTGACTACCTCTAGTAAGTGAATCTCTACTTGTTTTCTTGGTTTCTGATCATTGCACTGAGTACATCTGAACTTGACATAATCAAGAATGGTACAGATGCTCCCTTAAATAATCAAGAATGGTGCAGACACTCTCTCATGGCATTGTCAGAGACAGGGAAAGATACAAGAGGGAACAAAAATGACAACAAAAACAAGACTCCCAGATCCCATCGTCCCCTTGCAAAGCTGTTCAAAATAGCTTCTCACCCCATTGCTCCAGGTTTTCTCACTATTTCCTTTTTCAAAAAACAAAACTACAATTCTTCAGAAAACCATCTTGATGGAGATGAAGAAAGATGGCAGCTGTACTTGTTTTGTGCTCTGATTAGATCTTTATTCTTTCCTGATTTGATGTGCGCTGAGTATTATGCTCCTCAGGTTCATCCGTATGGAGAGGGTAGCTGCATTTCTTTTTTTTTTTTCCTCCTGCATGGTATACCGATGTATTCCACAAAATCTATGTCTACATGCTGCCGATTGATGGAAGAAAGTTTGGTTCTTTCTCCCTTTTTAAAAAATTTATTCTGCATTATGATGCAATGTACATTCTTCTGTTTATCTTCTGGTACAAGTGTACATGTACAGGTATTTCTATAGTTATGTAGGACTGGAACTGCTAATTCTATAATATGCAACTACTATAAAATCAACTTTACTTGGCATTGGCAAATTTTTTTTCATGGTGTCTGTAGCAGTTTACTTCTAGCCCATGCCAGCAATGTAGAAAATCCCCCCTTCTCCATATTGTTGTAGATATTTTGATTTTTAATTTTTGCCAACTGGATGGATTTGATGCTTTCTCACTATGATTTTATTTTCTATTTCTTGTTTAATAGTGATTTTGATCATTTATTCATTTACTTCTTATTCTGAAAATGCCTGTTTATTTCTTTTGACCATTTTATTATTGGGTTATCTTTGTAATTTTTATCAGTTTGTGGGATTTCCTTATATATTCTAAATGGTAATTCTTTATCAATCTCATCTTTTGCAACTATCTTCTTGCAGTTTGTACTTTTATCCTTTATGTTTTTTTATGGTGTGCTTTAATGAAATAAATTCTTTAATGTAATATATTCAGGTTTACCTATTTCTTTATCACTTGTACTTTTTTATCTTCTCAAAAAATGTGTTCTTATCTTAAGATCAAAAGGTATTTTCTTTAATTTCTCTAAATATTTTAAAATGTTACCACCCACATGTAAGAATTTCATCATTTAGGAATATATTTTTATATTTTGAGGTCAAGAGGGTGAGTATATGTTTTAATTTTTTTCAAATAATTTTTAAAAAATGCCCCACCATGATTTATTGACTACTTCATCTTTCCCCACTAATTGCCTATGGCTTCCTCTGCTTTAATTATTAGACACACACACACACACACACACACACACACACACACAGAAAGAGAGAGAGAGAGAGAGAGAGAGTACTTCTGGAATCTCTCCTACTTATCTGTTTATCACTATAAATTAACACATTAACGTAATTAACATTATTCTATAATAAACATTAATATTAAACAGAGCTAGTTTTCCCTCCTGTTTCACCTTCAGGAGTACCTTAACACTTTATAAACCTCTGATACTCCATAACAATTTTAGAATCAATTTGTCTAATTCCATAAAAACACAGTGGTAGTTTATTTGAAATTGCATTAAATCTATATGAGTACTTCAAAAAGCTCATGGAAAATAGAATTAAAAGATAACATGGATCTCGAACTTTTTGAAGTACCATGATACATTATTTTGACATATAGACAAATAACAATTGTATTTTTATGATTATTGTGTTTTCCACTCTATGAACCTCATACATCTCTTCCTTTTTAAAGTTTTATAGTTGAAAATAGTTTTACAATATTTCATGTATATTCTCTAGGTTTGATCTTTTATCCTACAATATTGCTAAACTCTGTTATTAATTATAACTTGATCTTATATTTCTTTTGCTTTTCTATATCTATACAATCATATAATGCACAAGTAATGGCAGTTTCTTTTATTACCTTTCATATCCTTTTCACATACCTCACCTATATTGAATTTCCAGGATCTCAGCTTTCGGTCTCTTAGCCGATGTCCAAATTTTATGCCTAGTCTTTGCAGTATGTCCAAGTACTTAGCTTGTTAAAACCGAGACTCTGAGCCAATAATGATCAGCAGATATTCCAAAGACAAATATATGAAAAATGGCTTCAGTGCTAGGTTATCCCACAGGAATTTTTGCCTTCCTGTTATTTCTGGTTACCAATACACTTCTTTCTTTACCTTCAGTTTGAAATTTTATTTTTAAAAAAGGTGGTTTGCTTGCTTTGATGTTTTAATGATCATTTTTGTGATTGTGTTTCTGAGAGAGATTGAAATTTGTCTGAAGTTTTACTCAGCTTCATTGCTGTATATATTTTTGGTTGTATTTTTACTTTTTTTAAGAAAAGAACTATTACAGCATGTAATTATGCTGATGAAAATTATTTGGAAGAGATAGAATAATGATTCAGGAATGAGGGAAAGAAACTGAGTGGGAGTTTTTGCATGGTTGAGTCTGAGAGAAAATGGGATAACAAGTCACAAGTGAAAGGGTTGACCATAGACAGATGCACAGATATTGCATCTATAGGAACAGAGGGAAAGTAAGAAGTAAGGATACCTATGTAAATAGATTTGTAGAACTGATATAGTATGGCTGGCACCTGTCTTTTCTTTCTTTCTGGCCCATGTTAATTTCAAACAGGGGATTTTCATGGAATTATGTTGAATGTCCCTTCCATTACTCTCTGGTAGGGTTTTTCTTCTATTGTGGTGATTTTCAGATTTGTAAGTCTTTCAGTCCCCTTTTCTTGATCCTTTTGAAAGATAATGATTACCATATTTGGTGTCTAATATTGCTATAGATATTTTCACCTTATTTATTATGAGTGAAGGCACACAAATGTGTGGATTTAAATAGTTAAATCATATTTATTTACTATTATACTCACCTTTCCTTGGTGGGGCTGAGTGAACATGAGCTTCAGTGCAGCATAGTAGAAGAAAGATTGTCCTAGGAGGTTGAGGACCAACTTTCCTTTTTTTTTTTCTTTGATGTTGGGAAGGGGCTCCTGTAGCATTCTAGTGATTGTTGAACTTTGGCCATTGCATTTCACATCTTTGCATCATGATGCAAAGCACTCCATCTATAAAATGTGTTTTATCTTGGTGATATTTAAACTTTCTACTAGACCTTAAACTCACAAAGGCAGGTAATTCTGGAACTGAAATTCAAAACCAGATTTGTCAGACTCAAAGCCTACCCCCACTCTGTTTTGCCATAGGATTTGGCAAATAAACCAATTGTAATCAAGTGAGATCTGTCAATGAATATGTGAAGCTAAATTTCGCATCAACAGTCTGAAGATAGTAGTTTGAACAATATTGTTCATTGGTCAAATATACTGTAGTTTATAATTACCTCAAATGAGACCATCTGCTTAATAAATGGAAAAAAATTATAATGCAAAGCAACTATAGTTACTTCATTCTCATTATTTTTTTCAAGTTTTTGGAAAACGATTAAGCCCTAAAACTTGTACCTCACAATTATCGTCTTGGTTTCCTTTTTTCACATTTTTCCTTGAGCATTCTGTTTCCCAGCAGCAAAATGACAATTAAGATTCCAAAATGTTTCAGCCATTATGCACTGAAGAGGTACACATTTATTTAGGCACACTTTTAAGTGATAATTTCCATCATTTTTGAAAAAATAAAAAAACATGATATCCTATAGTTTTAGAATAAGAGCAAGTTTCCCATATCAGTTCATAGTAATAGCATTTTAATGTGTTTCTAACAAGAAATAGTTAATTTCACTTTTTAACATTTGTGATAAAATATTTATTAGTCATTTATTTTAGGTCATAATATAATTCAGGGGATGAAGGGGATCTCATTTACTAATTTTAAGCTCTACCTAAGCACAAATCCATGAACAGAGGAGCACTATATAAATTTTCTCCTGTGGTGACTAAGAACAACTTCTGAAAGCTAATACAAAGTAGGAATTGTGTGAAGTACAAGGAGTCAGGAAATATGAGTTTACGACCCGGTCACTCAGGAATCATCCCATTGTGCAAACTACACTAATTTTTGGTGACCTTTGTTTTCTTACGTTTTATATGTTTGTTTAGTTAGGGGCACTGTTTCATTTCAATTTTAGATACCAGTGCTTTCTCTGAGATTTGGAATGGCCCATTTACTACGTAGGGTCTCATGTGTCAGAAGTATAAGCCAAAACCAGCTCCTTTCTCATGTATCATCAAACAGGCTTTCATTATATTCAAACCTATTTTTCTCTCAGTTTTTACCTGATGGAACTGCTTAAATTAAGAAAACAGTATTTGATAGCTTATTATTTCTTAAGCTGAGGAGTACTGATATTTCACCTCCACTTGTCCTCCCCTGGCTCCCCTTCCCATTGTGAAAAGGGAGTAGTTCTTTCCTTAAAACAGAAAGGTGCAGAGGGCTAGGGGAGGAGATGTTTGGTGAGAAGCACAATGCAGCACTCATTCCAAGATCCAATTTGTCCTTCGCTCTAGGGGAAGAATTTATGTTCCATGGCCATAGCTGATGAGGTTAGCTGCTCTCATTATTTTTTAATGTCCACTGTAGACACACAGGAAAGTGGTATAATTATCCTTAGAAGCTATTCTCTTGCTATGATGAGTGACTATGAGTAGGTGTGGTGCTTACATCCTTAAAGCTGGCAAGTTTAGCATGCAAATATCTTATTCTATTTTCAAAGAAATGGAAACTTCCATTTAATATTGCACTTTCTCCTCTAGTTTTCTATCTTCTCTTTTTAATGGAGAATATTTCTGAAAAGGAATATAGAAGTGATTTAAAAAATATGATTCATTTGCACTAGAAAGCTTATAATTTAAAGGAGTCCATCTTTCAAGTAAAAATTCATTTTGAACAATCATTTTCAGTGTGTTTTTTGTTTCTAGATACTCTTAATTAGTCTTAAGGAAATTTAAATTTATCATGGATTTTTAACTTAAGGTTCAAACTTAAAACACTGTTTGCTATGTAACATTGTGTTATGGACTACAATTTATTAAACTCATGTAATTTTATAAGAGGTTTCTGAAATGCAACTTTAATACGGCAGTCTGGTGATTTGAAGTGTTCCTTCCCCTCTAAAAAGGAAAATAGATAAAAAAGGAAAAAAAGCATTAACTGTTCTTGTATTTCAGTAGACAGTATGTTTCTCTCTATCCCCTCTCAAAAAGCACTGTTATCATGCTGTGTTTCTAATTTTTTAATTTCCTGAATTATGCAATTACTTTTGAATTTTTTTTAATTAAACACTGTATCTCCAGGTATAACTCCAAAGGATGGCTACAGATAGATTATGACAGTCACATAAAATTTTTTCTCAAATTGATTAACAGAAAATTACAACTGCTAGAAATACAATTTTCAAAAAGGCAAAACCATGATACATATGCAAATTTAAAAAATGCATTTATCAAAAATTTAGTTCAACTTATTAATTAATAATGAAAACAATTAATGAAGGTTACTAATAAATTTTGGGGTTAGCTATAAATGTGGTTAATATCTAACAGCACCATAAACTTTTCTCTTTAAGGTTATCTGTGCTATTGGATGGGACTTAGCTGCATTTCTACTGGACAAAAGTATAGAAATTAAACTCTATCGCTACAGAGTTGTAAAATAACCAAGAATATAGAAAGTTAAGTTCTGTCCTATAGTGAAAGAACCCAAAGTAATCTCTTTTGACTATTTCTGATGACTAAGTTTTCTGGCAAATTTCTCCCATACAACTCCAAAGCATTGGCTATCCATGGAGAAAATACAGAATTAGTGTATTCAAACCTTATGCTACTTAATGCACCTAAATAAGAAACAGGCATTTGATAGTATTTTACCCAAAATCACTAAAACTCCAAATGGTAGACTCTACTGTAGAGTGAGATGTGAAGTCAAGCAGATCCAAAGTTTTTTCTTGTTTTTGCTTTTTACTTTCTCTGTGGTTTTGGTTGCCTTATATTCTTAACCCTTGGTTTGAGAAATAGGTAAAATATGTAAAATGGAAATAACCATAGTACCAATTCCACATGATTGTGTGGAAGAATAAGTGAAAAAAATGTTTATAAAACATTAGTTCACTCTTTAAGTATTAATCATTTTAAACTCAAAGTTGTCAAGATTTATTTTCTAACCCAGCTATACATTGAAATAGTTTTAATATTTTTAATAATCAGAAGAAGTGCACAAGGTGTATTTTTTCTCCCTATTTAACCAAATTTGACTGTAGCTGTTTTTGTGCTTTGGCCTTATTATTACTATCTGATAAATTCAAATAAAATGTGATTTTACTCTGAGAGTAGGGACGTTGATGTCTACTATTGTGAGTTGTTGAAAATAAGCTTGCTAATTACTTAATTAAGTTATTTGCTTATTTTTAATGAGTACGAATAGAGCACTTAAAAATAAATCTCAGAGTCCTTTGGGGGGGAATATCTTGTATAGTATAGCAGACAAAGAAATAACAAGGTTTTACTTTTCAATAACAAGTTCTTGGTAATAGATGATTAATGAGTGCAATGTAAAGACCCATTTTCTGTGGGCTAACAGATGTCACTGTGTTTGTGTATCTGTCTATTTTTCCACAGAGAAAAAGTTAGTGGACACATGTTTAATAACTTGCTGGGATTGCCCTAACAAAATACCACTGGTGGGTAGTATTTAAGTCTGCGTGGCTTAAACCCAGAAATTTATTTTCTCACATTTCTAGAAGCAAGATTGAGGTGTCTGAAAATTTGGTTTCATCTGAGGCCTCTCTCCTTAAGTTGTCTACCTTCTCACTGTGTACCCAGATGGTTGTGTCTGTGTGCATGTGTACATTTAAGGTCCTTAATTTCCATTTCTTATAAGCATACTAGCCATATGATCTCACTTTACCTGCTTAAAGGCCCTATGTAAATGTAGTCACTTTCTAAGACCCTGGGGGATAAGACTTGAACATAGAAATTTGCAAGGGACACAATTCAGCCCATAACAAATGTATAAGGATACTGAATGTATATGAGGGCACTACAAAAAGTTCATGGGAAAATAGAACTGAAAGAGAACATGAACCTTTCCATGAACTTTTTGAAGATCTGTGGCAAATGTCTTTGGAAATCTTTTTCATTTCTTTTGAGTAAGGCAGCATTCCCAATAAAAAGGATGGCAGTTTCTTTTTTTTAATATTTCTTCATTTTAGTTATACTAAGTTTCCATTTATATTGTCAGAGCCAGGGCTCAGACCCTTCAAACCCTTTGTACAAACTGGATCTCCAGACCCCTCACATGCAGAAGGATGGCAGTTTCTGCAACCATGCTGCCTTCTTGAAACACTGCTCCATCGCTACTCATTCTGTCACTCTGGGGGAGAGACTTAACTTTCCTCTGTCTCTTTTTCCTATTTTGTCAATGGTGATAATTATAGTTCTTACCTCATAGATTTGCTGTGGAGAGTAAATAAGTTAATTTAGTATTGCATTTAGAAGAGCACCAGTAAGTATTTAGTAACACACAGATAATGTTAACACTTATGCTATTTATTTTCTTTAAATAAGTAAAACATATCACAAGCAAGTCCAAAGAATGACAAATACGATATAAAAGAAAGCATTTATTAGATTGCCACTATAAAGAGTATTAAAGATATGTATATGTATGTGTATATAATATATATTAATGTATATATAATTTAATTTCCCTCTCTGGTATCTGAAGTACTGTATTTCACTAGTGAACAACTGGAATCTCTTCAATAACTTATCGTCAAGTTGAATGTTGTACAATCGGATATCAAAGAGACAGGAGACAAGAGACTTGAGTCCCTGATAACTTTCACTATAAAAGGGTCAACATTTTTTGTTTAGTGATTAATTCAAAACCTCTGTTTTGAGAAATATATAAAATTTAGAGAAAATATAGATTGTCTCATTTTACATGATTAATATTCAAAATAACATAGTGTACTATATTCATATTTGTATTACTAAGAGAAAGAATACAGAATTTGAGGTGTTTGTTCCTGATTGTGGATCTTGCTTTAGTGCATGAAGACACTAAATTAATATTCAGTATTTGATGAAGAGAATGGGGAGAATAGAATGATGGTTAAAAAATATATTTTATAGCTATCTACAGGCAAACACTGAATTGTGAGTTTTAATATTCAGATGAAAGGCTTAAAAATGAGTAAAAGCTAATCCTGAAGTTCTTTTAAAATAATATATTAAAAACAGAGTGTCCATTTGTCTGCTTGCAATGTGAAACACAGCACTGGACAGTGGATTACATGGTTTGTTAGAGATTTCTTCCACTCTCTGACCCTGTGAGTCTATAGAAACTTTACAAATGTAGCTCCTATAAATACTCATGAAGCCTCTTCAGCACACTGAGGCAAAGGCAGTTGATCTCACTTGGGCCTTCATCTGTATTATGGTGTCAAGTGTATATGGCATTTTTCTTCTATTTGGCCCTAAATTATGATGACAACTTTCCATTTTGTATCAGGTGGTTTTATTTTCATTGTCATTGGAGTTCACTTGAGAGGTAGAAAACAACCCTGTATTTGCTATACGGGAAATTAAATTATTCCAGCCTTTTGCAGTATTACATTTGGGGTTATTTTCTTTTTTTAACCAACACCTATCTTAGTAATTTATATCTAAGTGTGAGTGAAAGATTGCTGATGATCCTGAGAAGGGGCAGGATCATGTTTTCTAGTTCTTGCATATGGCCCTGATCTGACAAGTGAAAATAAAAGGTTAGATTTACTGGCAGTGAAGAATAGTTATGAAATTCATGGGCTAAGAGAATTTGACTATTTTTCTAACTGAGTCTGAAATGAAATATATATTACAGTGCAAGTGAGGGTCAGAGGGAAATTAAATAAAAGATTGGGAAGTAGAAATATTACCTGAGTTTGACTATCAAATAAACACAAAATATATTTAACTTGTTCTCTTGGGATTACTTTATTAAAACAGTTTTTTTTTTCCCTGTTATCTTCAAGTGAGTATTATCATTTTCCATTGATAGGAAAAGAGATACTGGAAGGACATCTTTATTAGAGCTTGACGACATAGTGAATCTGTACCAGCAAATAGATATTTTATTGGTCTTCCTAATCAATGTGTTTTCCTAATTGATAGCATTGCTAAGTAGATTAAGTTTAGCTAGAAGGTCCTTTTTCTGTTAATTTATTAGCGGTGTAATACCTGTACAGACATTGTGTACTATGAAAGAAAAAAGCCCAAGTTTTATTTATATGAAAGAAGACAAAACGAACCACAGAAGTTATTCACACATATCAAGAACATAAACTTTATGCCAAACTGTTCACAAAGGAATGACGTATTTGGGATAGAAACGTAAATGCCATCTCTGATTTTACTTACAACTAAAATAATTGCAGAAGATGATGAATGCATAAGAAGGGTAAATTGACTAAAGATGAGCCATCATCTTTATGAGCAGTATATGCAATGTCTCAAATTCTAGTTTTTTGGAACTTACAGTCTTACTAAATTTCTCACAGTGATTTCTGTATGAGAAAGAGGGCCTAAAAACCATTTTTTTTTTTTTTTTACCTTGAGCAATTACTTTCCAGGGAGTAATAGTCTGGTACTAGATATTTTAATTGAGGAGATTTACATTTACCATGTTCAAATTTCTTGAAAATATATAAATGTCGTTAGGCTTAAAAGACTTATTTCACCTATTTATGAATAAAATAATGTTTATAGAGGAAAAATAAAAATGCATCATTTTGCTTTATTTAAATTTCCTTAGATTTTCTGATAACATTTTACCTGTCAGTGTGTATCTATGGTTCTAGAGAATTTCACACAATTAAAAGATGCTAATATCTTGTGTTTTAAGATTTAGTGGCACATTAAAAATTGCTGTATACTATATTCTGATACTTTGCAAGTGGCGACGTATCCTCTGGAACAAATACATTAAGGGAAACTACATTTTGTAAAAGTAATTCTAACAAAATAATGTTTGCAATAGCTAAGTAAATAATTCAATTTTACTAAATATACAGATGAATGAAAAACGTGTTTGATATATGACACTTTTAAACACAATATTTAAATGTGTTTCAAAAAGTTTGCATTAATTACCAGCATATTATGATTATTTTAATGGGAAAATAATATTCTGTTAGGTATGTGCATGTACAAGTAAAGTAACTGGACTGGAACTGTCAGTTAAAACGGCCTCCTGCAAAGTTTCAATGCAAACACACATTTACTTTGCAATAATGTATACAAGGCTACCAGAGAGTGTTCCTTTGGAAAGAGATATGCAAAATCTAAGTAGGAATTCAAAGCATTAATGAAGAAAGGTGTAATGGGAGGCCAGATAACACAAATATTGATGAAAATATTAAATGTTCCCACACTAATTTTATTTTTTTAAATGGAATGATAGAGTGACATTCAAAATGGAGTGATGAAGTATCATCAGCAAAATGTCTGACTAGCACTTACTTGTTCACCATAGAAACAAGAAAACAAGAAATGAGTTAGTGAAAATAACCTAATAGGAACTCTGTGAAATATTCAAAGATCTACAGCAATTAAGTGAGCACAAAATTTAAAAAAACACTTGCAAACTGGTAGGAAATTTCACAATCGTTTTTACTCACTCTAATTCCACCCGTGTAATGGCACTGTGTGGTCTTGGTCTGGAGCAGGCAGAAACTCAATTCTCCATTTTTTCTGTCAAGCCAGAGGGAGCAAAGCAGACCTTCTTTGCAATGTTCTAACCTATCTGCAGCTGCTGGCAAAACTGGTTTCTTTTTCCTAACTCAGATCTTAGTCAGGGAGAAAGAGCAGTTGCTTCTCAGGAAAGCTGCAGGGGGACTACAGACCCACAGACACCTGGGAGAAGAGATTACTAAGTGGAGACATACAGTAGACCTTCCAAATTTCCAAAAAGAAGCTGGTGCAAGACTCTTTGGGAAATCAAGACACTTAAAAGAAGCCGTGAATAAAGGAGAATTGAAAAGGCCACACTTAGCACTAGGAAAGATAAATTCTCAGAAGAGACCTGAGAAGGTCTTGAACTTACCCTCAGACTGATCCCAGGCATTTTCAAATGCTCAATTTTTTTTTTTTTTGGGGGGGGGATAGTAAAATTGGGTGGCATTTATTTATCTCTTTTTTTGTTTTCCAAGCTTTCCACAATCAGCATGTATTACTTTTCATCAGTAAACTTCAAAAAAAAAGGAAAAAATATACAATTGTAAACCTTTCTTTTAGAGAACAAAATGTTAGATTTTGGATGAGTTTTTCTTTCTTTTTTTCATCATTTCGAAACAACAGTAAAAACAATAGCATTGATAAACATTTGTTGGTTTTTTGAGCCTCAGGTCAGCTATTGCCCTTTATTGTGTCTTCTCTACAAAGTTAGATTCCTGTTTGAGATTTCTGCACTTACTTATCCCTCATTACTCCGTGACCCATGAAAGTCCTACCCTCACACATATCAGCTACGTTACTAAATGAATCAGTACTTTTCACTCTTTATTTATATTTTTCATGTTTTTTATCTACTACTGCAAATTCCCTTTTATCACTGAAAATTTCGTCTTTTGTTATTGTATCTTTTAATTGTCCCTTAATGTCCTTTTTGTGGAACACTGGTCGAGAAGATTTCCCTGGATGTTTCATGACCTCAGAGATTCTATCTTCATCTGTAAATAAGTGTTAGTAATTTTCTATCTCATGCCTGGATTTATTTGATGTACAAAGATTGTTCAAAACTAAATTAATCAGTTTTCTCTTTGGAATATCTTTTTTTATTATATTCTCTATTTCAGTGAATCTCAACATCATGAACCTAATTGCCTAACACAAGAACCTGGTGATTGCACTTTCTTATTAAAATCGAGACTCAACTCACCTCTAAGGAGAGAAACTTAAATAAATATAAGTAAATACTAAAAAACATTTAAGTAGTCCCACATTGTGGACCTTCATTTTCATTTTCTAATAATTTTCATTGGTTTACTTAATATTATTGTAGAAAATGTTTGTCTTTTAGATAAAGAAATATGTAGACATTTTCTACCTGTGTGCACATACATTTTTAAACAAAAATTGCATTATTCTATGTATTTTAGCCTGATCCTTTTTTTTTCTTAATAATATATGGGGGATATTATCTAGGATAGTGCATATATCCTAAGTCACAATTTTGTAATAATTAAATTATATTCTATTGTATGCATTTGTCATAATCTAACTTTTCCCCATGAACAAGCCATTTATAAAACTTCTGATTATTTACCTTTGCAAAACAGTGTGCAATAACATCAGAGTATAAATATCTTTATTTCTGAATGCTGTTAATGCTATAAGATATAATTCTAAAGAAGCAATGTTACATAATGAAGAGCACATTACAAATAAGTTATCAATTAATTTTTAAACAAAAATATGTAACTGTAAGTTTTACCAAACCCTTATCACCATCTGAGTGTGGCATAATATTTTTAAGTTTTACAGGATTTGATAGGAACACACACACACCCTATATATCCATTTAAAAAAATTTGAATTGTATTAAGTAGTAGAATTTGGTATATTTTCATGAAATAATTGACATTTTATTTATTCTTTTATGCATTATCTGTTCCTGCAATTTGCCTATACATTTTCTTGAGTTGTCATATAGATTTATAGATGCTCTTTTTATATTATGAATATTAAGTATTTTGACTGTTACTTGCATTGCAAACAAGTTTTCTTAGTCCCTGTTGTCTTTCTCTGTTTATATTCACTTTCTCTAATCAGACGATTTCTAAAAATATTTTCTGTCAAATATTTTATTTAGCTGACTGCAAGTACTACCTATTCTTTCCAATATTTGAAAATCAGTTAGGTTGTTCCAATACCATTGTCAAACGGTGCCTATGCTAGAGTTTTAAGAGTGATTGAGACAGCTGTATTTCCTGTCTGAATTACTGTAAAATATTCTTAGATATTATTATTTTTAAATATGAAAATAATTATTAAAAATTATGCTAAGTCCTAAGAGTAAATCTGATGACTAAAAATAGCATGAAATAAATGCATCTGTGTTTTATGTGGTTGCAATGAACACTAAAGAATAAGAAGAAAACAGATGTAAAAGAGGTGATGATAAATGGTGGAGAGAGGATAGTAATGGTGGTAGTAGTTGGGTTATTTCATTAAGACATTTTAGCAAATGAGAGTATATTTACCTAAGAAAGAGCAGGAAACATTTTATAAACTAAGAGGCCCAGTGTGGCTGACTTGTGGTCAGTGAAAAAGTGGGATGAGAGGAAGTTGACTAGGTGGGTAAGATCCAGGTAATTCACTTTAATAAGTCATGATGCAAAGTCAATTTTCTACTAAATGCCTTGGGGAGTTTTAAGAATGGGCTTGATATGTATATTAAATATAGTACTTGCTGCTTTATAAAAAACGGTTTTACAGCAGGCTAAAGGCTTTGCTGAGTAATTGGCATGATTTCCTTTTATCCATTCCAGTAAGGATGAGAGTTTTAGAATTGATACGTATTAAAGAACCGGAGTCAGAAGGAAGAGAACTTAGATGAGGTATATATTGAATACTTTAGGTGAATTGTCTGGTGGTTTGGTTCAAATGAAAGGTAGATATTTCTGGATAAATAGATAAACAATCAAGTACGTTAAGGTAACAATAATTGAGTATGCTCAATGTTTTTTATGGTGTAGAGAAAATTAAAACATATTATATTTGAAATTCTGTTAGACATCCAAGTAGAGAACTCAAGTAAATAGAGAATTGTAGATAGGATCCTGGAGCTCAGAGGAGAGATCTTGGTTTGAAATACAGTATATTGATGAAATTTAAATGTATAAGAATGAATGATATCACTCAGGGAGATGAGAAGAGTCCCTAGGATGATCTCCAGAACAATATTATTTATATTTTACTCTCAAAATTCTAGCTTTTAAAAGACCATAAATATGAGGCATGGAGTTTTATTCAGTTATCAAATAGGTTAAACCAAAAACTTGATTGTTCAAGATGAGAAATGATGCTGCCACAGCATGAAATTGAGGTTTGAAGCACTGTGGTACCATTCTACCTAGCACAACTGGCGTACATTCAGCATCATTCTTCACCACATTAGTGTGTACTCCAGGAGTCCCAATATTGGATCCAAAGTATAAGAAAACATGATGGTCTGTGCAGAAATCAGCAGTAGGATCAAGGCAGCACTTAGCAATGTCAAACTCCTAGGACATTTAATCAAGAAATTGATATTTTTCATTGTATAAAAAACTTGGCTAATTAAAAACAAAAACTTTTCTCTTGGATATTTTAGCATAACTTTATAGAAAGAGGCTATTTTAATATGGTGAGTATTTTGTTTCAAATGGCTGAATCACAAAAATATTGATTCACATATATACATTTAATTTAAAAATATATGGCTTAATATTTTCATGTTTTTAAGTATTTTCTTTATCTTTTTATATTCTTCAGAGGAGGAAAATGTAATTCTAGAGCCCCTAAATATGAATTCAGGCTGGGTATCTTGCATTTTATTTACCTTTGAGGAGTCTCTAGACTTACTGCCTGCTGTTTGAAAGACCCCCTGACCTTTACTGCCACATAAAGGCATTTCTGAGAAAACAAAAATAGAAAATTATATATAAAGGAGAATTACTGTCACCTCAGAATGTGGTGTAATCGGAACTTGACAAATTACAAGAGTTTGCCTAAGCAGCAGGAAACTTGCCACACATGTTAACATATGAACTTTAAATATATATTTGTACATGGTCTCCAAAAATTTTATTGTATTTTACATATGTAATAAACTCAAATGAACAGGACAAAAATTTAAATTAATATTTAGTTTCCTTTCATGAAAAATAATACTTTTTTAAAAATGGAAAACATAATCTTGCTCAAGAAGAAAACAACAACAGGATACAATGGCATCATCAAAGGGAGAAACACTATTCACAAACTGGATACCTTACAGTTTATTTTTTAATGAAAAAATTTATTGTACATACCTGTACAGTACAGTATTGACTATCCATACCTATGTGCACTATGTGATACTCAAATCAGGATAATTAGTATATTCAACATTACACAACGTAATCATTTTTTGTGACCCTTTATCAGTTACTCATTAACCCACACCCTCCCCCTTTCCCACCTCTGATGGCCTCAGTTCTGTTCTGTCCTTCTGAAAGTTCATCAAGTTATTGTGATTACTGATTTTTTTTCTTTCTTTTTTATTTATTTGTTTATTTTTTTAGCTCCCACTGATGACTGAAGACATTTCGTATTTCTCTTTCTGTGCCTGGCTTGTTTCTCTTAACATAATCTTTTCTAAGTTTATCCACGTTGCAGTAAAGGGCAGAATTTCATTCTTTATTATGAAAGAGTAGTATTGCATTGAATATATATACTTTTTTCTTATCCAGTTGTCCACCAATGGACGTTAGGTTTGTTCCAACTCTTGGCTATTGTAAATAGAGCTGCAATAAACATGGGAGTGCAGGAATCCCTTCAACATGGTGATTTTCATCCCTTTGGATATATACCCAGCATTGGGATTGCTGGATCATATGACATTTATAATTGTAGTTGTTTGAGGAACCTCCATACCATTTTCCATACTGGCTGCATCAATTTATAGTCATACCAACAGTGTAGGAGGGTCCCCTTTCTCCACATCCTCACTAGCATTTATTATCCTTTGTCTTTTTGATAATAGCCAGTCAACTGGGGTGAGATGATATCTCATTCTGGTTTTGATTTGCATTTCCCTGACACTTAGTGATTTTGAGCATTTTTTCATGTGCCGTTGGCCATTTGTATATCATCCTTTGAGAAGTGCCCATTCAACTTATTTGCCCATTTTATAATTGGATTACTTGTTCTTTTACTGTTAAGTTGTTTGAGTTTCTTGAATATTCTGGATATTAATCCCTTGTCAGATATGTAGTTTGCAAATATTTTCTCCCATTCTGTAGGTTGTCTTTCCACTCTATTTCTTCTGCTGTGTAGAAAATTGTTAGTTTGACATAATCACATTTCTTTATTTTTTCCTTTGTTGTCTGTGCTTTCGAGGTTTTATTCAAAAGGTCTTTGATTTTCATTTCCCGGATGCTGAGTGATGTTGAGCATTTTTTCATATGACTGTTGGCCATTTGCATATCTTCTTTAGAGAAATGCCTGCTTAGCTCTTTTGCCCATTTTTTGATTGGGTTGCTTGTTTTTTTCTTGTAAAGTTGTTTGAGTTCTTTATATATTCGGGATATTAGTCCTTTGTCAGATGTGTATTTTGCAAATATTTTCTCCCACTCTGTTGGCTGTCTTTTAGCTCTGTTAATTGTTTCTTTTGCTGTGCAAAAGCTATTTAGTTTGATATAGTCCCATTTGTTTATTTTTCCTTTGGTTGCCCATGCTTTTGGGGTCATATTCATGAAGTCTGTGCCCAGCCCTATTTGCTGAAGGGTTTCTCCTATATTTTCTTTAATAAGTTTTATTGTTTCAGGGTGTATATTTAAATCCTTAATCCATTTTGAGTTGATTTTAGTAAATGGTGAGAGATGTGGGTCTAGTTTCAATCTCCTGCAAATGGATAACCAGTTATCCCAGCACCCTTTGCTGAAGAGGGAGTCCCGACCCCAGTGAATAGACTTAATGCCTTTGTCGAAGATCAAATGGCAGTAAGTGCGTGGGTTAATTTC
>NW_007728549.1:14208-34122 GCF_000696425.1 Galeopterus variegatus | reverse complement strand
TTTCCTTTTTTTTTTTTTTTTTTTTTTTTTTTTAGAGTTTTGTGGTTTCAGTTTTTATATTTAAGTCTTTAATCCATTTGAGTTGATTTGGTTTGAAGTATAAGTCTGGTTTCTTTCTTCTACATAGAGACGTCCAGATTTTTCAGCACTATTTATTGAAGAGGCAGTCTTTTCCCCAAAGTATGTTCTTCTTGCCTTTGTCAATGATCAGTTAACTGTAAGTGTGTGGATTGATTTCTGAGTTCTGTATTCTGCTCCATTGGCCTTAGTGTCTATTTCTATGCCAGTAATATGCTGTCTTAGTTTCTATTAGACTTGTAGTATAACTTAAACTTAGGTAGTGTAATGCCTCTGGCTTTATTTATTTTTTTGCTCTGGTTGGCTTTGGCTATTTGGTGTCTTTTGTTGTTCCATATGAATGTTAGGGTTGTTTTTTCTGTTTCTGTGAAGAATGTCATTGGTGTTTTGATGAGGATTGCATTGAATCAGTAGGTAGATTTGGGTAGTATGGACATTGTCACAATGTTGGTTCTTCCAATCCAACAGCCTGGAATATCTTTTCATTCTTTTGTATCCTTTTGAATTCTTTTCAGCAGTGATTTGTAGTTCTAATTGTAGAGTTCTTTCACCTTGTTTGTTAAGTTAGTTCCTACATATTTTTTTTTTTGGGGGGGGTGACTATCGTGAATGGGCTTGCTTTCTTGAATTATTTTTCTGCTACTTTGTTATTTGAGGATAAAAATGCTACTGGCTTTTGTGTGTTGATTTTATATCCTGCAAATTACTGAATTCATTTATCAGCTCAAAGAGTTTCTTGGTAAAGTCTTTAGGTTTTTCTCTAAATAGGACCATGCCATCTGCAAACAGGGACAGTTTGACTTTGTCTTTTCCAGTCTGAATGTCCTTTATTTCTTTCTCTTGCCTGATTGCTCTATTACTTCCAGCACTATGTTAAATATAATTGGTGAGAGTGGGCATCCTTGTCTTGTTCCTGTTCTTACAGGAAAAGTGCTTTTCCCCACTGAAGATGATACTGGTAGTGCATTTGTTGTATATGGCTTTTATTGCATTGAGATACTCTCCTTGTATATCTAATTTGCCAAGAGTTTATCATGAAGCAATGTTGAATCTTGTCAAATGCTTTTTCTGCATCTATTGAGATAACCATAATGTTTTTTTCCCCGTGATTGCTGTTTTATTTTCATCTGGTGGGTTGCTCACCAAATGTGTAATTTTGTGTCTTTCATTGCACTTAATATTATATGCATATATTTGTGATGCCATTAAACATCTCTGGACATCTAATTCAAAGTGGTTCCGTTATGTATTTTATATAAAATGTACTGAGCAATTAAAAATGAAATAAAACTTTTAATAAAAGCTGAAGAGAAAAACAGTATACTGAACAATTGGTTTCAATTGGGAGAATAAAGTGTACTATTTGAATTTATGTAACTATTTTTATGCATGATCACGATGTTATTTTTATTCACTTTTTTGAAAGCATACTACTGGGTCAATAATTCAGACAAACAAACAAATAAAACATAACAGTTCACAAAGACAAAACATTCATGTTGCCAAGTTGCTCTGCAGAAGTTTGTACTATTTGAAACTCCATCCAACAACAAAAGAATGCTTGAAAAGACTTAGAAATTTTCTAAATTTTGTAGGTAAAATTCTTACTATTGATTTGTTTCCTATCTCACTAATATTGTGTTCTGATGCTTTCTATGCTGTCCACTCTCTCTAATTAACCCTGGAAAAACTATAGGAGTGTTATGTTCTTCAGTGCTTTCCAATGCTCCCTACTGGTTTCCACCCGGCTAGCTTTCCATATGGCAGATATTTTATACAGAGAACTAGCTGTGTATTTTACAAAAATTCTCTCTCTCTAGCGGTGCCTTTGATTTCTATTCCCATCTGAGTTTGGAAGCTTCTTTTCTGGACTTTATTATCTTTTGGTCCTGCTTCCCAGTCTTTTATGCAACCACACTATTTATCATATATCCTGAAGGATAAAACAACCACCCTTTTGCTCCTGCCTCCAAGTTTCTAGTTTATCATTACAGCCCCAACACTGGTAAAAGCTTTTCTCTTCTTTACTTCCCACTGCAGCTACTATTTCCCCTGTACCAGATTTGATTCTCAGCCTGCACCCAGAATTATCAAATGCCCCCAGAAAACTTAAGCGCCTTTAAAATTTTTCTTCTTTTTCTGTAGTTTAGGTTCCTCTTGTCTTCACAAATCCACCTCCACAAATCTGTGATCATTTTTAAATGATCATATTTTTAATTTAGTAGCTTTCTTCTGGCTGTTACAGAGAGAGCATTGGCTTGTCTTATGCTATTTCATCAAAGAGAAGTCATTTCGTTTCATTTTTAAAGGCTATTTTTACTGGATGTAAATTTCGATGTTGGTGAAACATTTTATTCAGCACATGGAAGATGCTGCTGCATTTCCTCTGGCTTCCATAATTTGAACTGTGATGGCAACTATCAGTGATGATGTCGGTCTCTTAAAAGAGTCTCTCTCTCTCTCTCTCTCTCTCTCTCTCTCTCTCTCTCCTCTCTGCTTTGAAGTTTACTCTTTGTCTTCCGATTTAGCAGCTTTGTGCTTTGATGTCAATCTGTGTTATTCTTTGTATTAACCTCTCTTGGGGTTTGTGGTGCTTCTTGAATTATAGCTTGATGACTTTTGCCAGTTTGGGAATATTTGCTCTCTCACTTCTTCAAGTATTCCCTCTGCCTCACCTTCTATCTCCTCACCTTATATTATTTTGACATATGTTCCACCTTTCCTGAACTTTCCATCATTATTGTTCTTCTGGTGTGGTCTATCAGTGTTTGATGATCCTATTTTCTCTAATTTTCTCCTTAGCTGTGACTAATGTGCTGTCAAACCCATGTATTCTATTCTTAATTGCAATGTTTGTTGAGAATTTACTTTTGATTAATTTTACAGTTTTAAGTTTTATGATAATTTATTCTAATCATCTTTTACTTACCTGAACATATTAATCAAATATTTTTTAAACATCAATTTGTATAACTCTGTATTCTGTATTTCTCATGGATATCTTTCTTATTATTTGGTTTTTTTTTCCCCCTCTATTTTGCTGTATACCAAATAATTTTTTATTAAATACCTTATATTCTTAATGAAAACCATAGTGATACTTTGAGGGTCTAGATCAAGGATTCACAACTACTCATATAGCCAGCAAGTCACCACTTAGTATTTTAAATATGTTTTTATTGAAACATAGCATGTCGATGTTATTTTACATATATCCATGACTGCTTTTGTGCAAGGCAGAGTTGAACAGTTCTAATGGACTGACTCAGAAAGCATTATATATTTACTTTTCTTATATATACACTTTATCTTTACAGAAAATATTTCTTATTTTTGTTTTGTGTATTTATTCTTCCATAAATTACTTTTGTTTCCATAAAGCAGTTAAAATAAGGGCAGACTAACATAATTCAGTATGATATTGAGTTTATTTAATGTTGGATCTAATCTTCATACAAACTTGTATTTCTTGTTTTCTTTACTGCTCAAGTAAGATGCAGCACCTCTAGAGTTCTAGTTTAAAGCTTAATATTCTTTCTTTTCTCCTTCCTTCTTTCTTTTTCCTTTCTCTCTTTCCCTCTTTCTTTCTTTCTCTTTCCTTTCTTCCCTCTCTCTCTCTGTGTGTGTCTCTCTCTCTCTGTCTCTCTCTCTCTCCTTTTTATTAGTACCCTTCTCTTGGGAAGGCCCTGAGTTCCAATTTTAGTTGCTCAACCCTGAGATTCAATACCTAACATTCTTCTTAGCTTCTTTTCTGCTTGACTTATTTTTTCTTCTTGGGATCTCTGCTGCCCAGTGATTGCAGGTTTGTTTGTTTGTTTAACATAATTTTTAGTTTTCTCATATACTGCACTATAAAACCATGAAGAGCAAAAGCTGTACTTATTTCTTCATCTAACGTTCCCAGGAAAAAATTATGCTATATAAAAAGTATTTAATAAATATTGTTTTAAAATGCTATAAAACTAATTGCCAAAAATTTTGGAAAATAAGTATGCACATCGAAAATACCTTGTGGCTGAGTTGAAGACTGCTACAAATCTATATTATTATCTAAAAAATATGGCAGATTTGGACATCCATAAGTAGAAGAATGAAACTAGATCTGTACTGCTTGCCATATAGCAAAATCCACTCAAAATGGATTAAATATTGTAATATAAAAGCTGAAATTGTAAAACTCCCAAGAGAAAAAATAAAGGAAACATGTCAGGAAGTAGGACTGGGCAAAGACTTTATGAATAAGACCCCAAAAGCATGAGCAACAAAAGAAAAAAATAAACAAACAGGATTACATCAAACAAAAAAGCTTACACACAGCAAAAGAAACAATAAACAAAGTGAAAAACCGAGAGACTGGGAGATAAAATTTGCAAACCATGCATCTGACAAGGGATTAGTTTCCAGAATATGCGAAGAACTCAAACAACTTAGCCATAAAACAAACAAACAAACAAACAAAAATCAAGTAACTTGATTTAAAAGTGGGTGAAGACGTTGAATGGGCATTCTCAAGCAAGATGTGCAGATGGCCAACAGACACATGAAAAAAGGCACAACATCACTAAGTGTCAGGGAAATGCAAATCAAAACCACATTGAGAAATCATCTCACCCCAGTTAGACTGGTTATTATCAGAAGGACAGAAAATAGCAAATGCTAGTGAGGATGGGGAAAAAGGAGACCCCTCCTACACTGTTGGTGGGACTGTAAATTGATGCAGACATCATGGGAAACAGTATGGAGTTTCCTCAAATAACTACAAATAGAACTGTCATAAGATCCAGCAATCCCACTGCTGGGTTTATACCCAAAGGATTGGAAATCATCATATTGAAGGGATTTCTGCACTCCCATGTTAATCATGGCTCTATTTATAGTAGCCAATAGTTGCAATAAACCTAAATTTTCATCATTTAGGTTGACTGGATGACTAGATAAGGAAAATGACTGGATAAGGAAAATGTGGTATATCTACACAATGGAATACTACTCTTCATAAAAAAAGAATGAAATTCTGCCTTCACCTTCACAGCAACATGGATCTACTTAGAGAAAATTAATATTAAGTGAAGCAAGCCAGGCACAGAAAGAGAAATACCACATGTCCTCACTCATAAGTGGGAGCTTAAAAAGAAAAATAAGTAAATAAATAAATAAATAAAAATTTGAAAAAGAAAGAAAGATACAAGAATCACAATAATAGATTGAACTTTCAAAAGGAGAGAACAGAACTTAGGTTACCAGAGGTGGGAAAGGAGCAGGAAGAGGGAGATTAGCAAGAACTTGATAAAGGGCCACAAAATATGATTATATTGTGTAATGTTGAATATGCTACTTATCCTAATCTGAGCATCACATATTGCACTCAGGTATTCATTACAGTACCCCATGGATTTGTACAATCATTAACATTTCAATAAAAATAAATAAATAAATAAATAAATAAAATGGCAGGTTTTGTTGCCTCTCAAAAGTTGAAAGCTTTTCATAATGTGCTGCTAAAATTGTCAGTCTTCTGTTGAACATGAAGTATTCAACTACTTAACTTTTTTATTATCACTTTTGCAGATAAATGTTTTAAGAATAGCTAATTATAATAATGTGGATGATAAGAAAAATAAAAGTTTTTGATGGACTATCTTGCATAAACATTTTTAAGACAATAAAAGCATGGCATATGAATAACATTTATATATTTCATTTTTCTTTTGTTGTGCCTATATCATTTTAAAGGAACCTACCTTTGAGTGTGTTGAATAAACAACTCCAAAATATGCTTAGTCTTATTTTTGATTTACTGGATTATAACCTCATTTTAAAACCTCCACTTTTATTCAACATTTTCTCCACAGTGCCTAATAAGTGCAAAAAGCAGAAGTAAGATAATTAAGGCAGAAAAGAAATAAAAGGAACTAAGAAAGAAATTAAGTTATTTGAATGCCTAAAAGGTAATATATTTTCCCTTAATATCATAATTAAATTGCATTGCAAGATAAGTACTTTTATAAAATGGTCCTAATTAGGAAAACAAAAAGCATATTAAAAATGAACACAATGATGATCCTAATTCATGTAAAAATACTTTAAATTAAGCAACTTAAACATGGTTTTATACATTTAAACACTGAGGCCAATATATTTTGCATGTGAAATCCTCAAGTGATTCCTTTTTAAAATAATAATAATAATAATATGCAAAGATTTACTAACTTTTAACACTACTGTATATTGCTATTAGTCCAGGATGCCTTTCTTAAGTCTTTTATAGTCCAGTAGGATCCATAGCACATTGAGCCATCTCCAAAAGCTTTCAGAGGGATGTGATATTCTAAATATTTAGAATAAACTGAGAAAACTGGGGAATGAGAAAAGGAAAGATATTTACTTTCTGTGAACATTTCTAAGATAAAAACTCTGACTTCTCCACCGGCAACAATTTAAAGCTGTTTTGCTCTCTCAGAGGTTGATTATGTTTCCTCTTGTACCTGTGAGGTCATCCCTTAATTGCTTACAATCACTGATTTCTAGATAGGCAACATAGGAAGCCTTAGAAGTTATTCATCTAGTTGTGCCTGATAACCTGGCCTCTGCCCTCTTATTTTTTTCACATCTGATATATAGATACATATATATATTTATATTTTTTATTTTTTATTTTTTCTATTTGTAAAATTTGTTAAAACAGCTAAAACAATTGGGGTTGTTCATAGGGGCTGATTTTCCCTACTCTTATTTACAATGGTCCAATAATTGTGCAAGGAGTTCTTCTGAAATATTTTACTGTAGAATTTTACTTTCTTTGCCTTTTGGTGACCTCACATAGATAATTACAGCATATGGTCCCAGCGAGTATGAAAAGTGAATATGAAATTTAACTGTTTTAAAACATGCCAAAAGCAAGTATAGTAAGTACTCTTCTCAGTTCCCAGTGCTTTCTAATGAACGAAATTATAATTTAACATATGTTTCAGATTTACAGTAATTAGAACCATAAAATCTTTCCGATAGAATTGAGCAAGAATATAAAAATTATGTTTTATATACTTGAGCTATGATTTCAGAGCCTGAATTAATTTATCAGACTCTTTCTTAAAAATGTACAAAGTTATGTACCATTGATTTTTTATTCTAAACTCTGTTTTAAAGTATAAATATTTATAATCTATTACAATCACTCTGTTACAGCAATAAGAGCTCTCAGAACTCAAATGGTAGAAGAATCTATCATTTTAGGAACAAATAGCTATCCTTAGAGAATTATATAAAAGCGTGAAGATCCATATTCTCAAAATTTATGTTAACGGCTATAAGAATGTTAAATATATTATTCAAAGAGTGGAACATGAGCTTAATATAGGCAACATTTACAATAATAATAAAATGCTGAGTAAATTTAATCAATCAATACATCTTATGTATATTTTAAAATTTAACATATTTTAAAATGAAACTTTTAGGTGATTTACAGTGAAAATCAGTAGTTACTAGGGAAAATCGATCCGGTTCTATGTCTAAGTTACTATCATATAAGTTCCTGAAAGTTCATTGGCTACCTCAAAATTATTTCTACTTACTTGTTCCTGAAATAAATAATAATTACCTTTGAAAATTATTATTAGATGAATTCCAAAATTAAATTTGTTATATACCCAAAATATGTATTTTGCTTCCACTATATACAACACTATGAATATTAAAATAATTGCATTTTATTTATTTATACACAAACGAGTTAAAAATGGAAAACAATAACAACTAAATATTAAAACACAAAATCTGGATTTAAGACAGCCTATCACAGCACAGTCTATTATGTAACATAAATTTAAAATGAATAAAACAATAAAGCAATAAGAAATCAGAGTAAAACAATAAAATTTTAAAAAATGATTTAAAATGAAATGGATGCCTTGAAATCCTATAAAATTTTTAGGAATTGTCCACAATTTGGCACTGATATTTTTAGTGGTTATTTTCCTTGTTCTTTAGTTTTATTCTGCTATAATTTCAAAATGTTATTTTTATTGTATTTTCTTTATCAAATTTATTTTTAGAAGCCTCAGAATAACACCTTTCCAATTGTTTATTTGGAAAAAGCAAACAGATTTAAGAAAATGTAGACCCAAAGCTGTATTCTGCATTAGAAGGGAGATGCTTTTCAATCTTTCCAAGTCTTTTCTTCCCTACGCCATGAACCAGGGCCAAGTCGACTAAGAGTGTCTAGCAGTGTCTGTTTGGTAGAATTCAGGCTTAGTCCATTTTAGGACCCTTATCAGATTTGTGCATCTTGGCCCAGTAGTGGTTCTAACTAAGCAGCTTGAAAAAACAAGAAGATAATGCCATCAAATATTATTTTGTGCTCGACAAAACAAAATAAAAACTAAGACTTGAGATCAATATTATCAAAGGATCCAATGGCGTATAGCAGAGACTAACTTTAATAGTGGAAATTTTTGTGCTTAAGCCCTTGGAATTTGAGGGGGGAAGGAAAGAGAAACATGAGGATGTGGGGTAAATATATTTCAAAATGTACTTGAATTGAAATAAATGATTTATTTGGAAAATAGAGCTTATAAAATTTGATTACAGTAGAGTGGTAAGAGTTATTGTGGGAGAGCTGAGAAATAACACACACATGCACAATTTATCATAGAGATAATGAGTTATGAAAGACAATTTCCAATTCCTGGAGGATGGAAGTCTGCAGAATGAAAGGACTTATTGTGTCAACACAAATGGATTTTGGTAATAGTCACACTTTGGTACCACTGTAGGTGGTGTAATTTCCGGTGAATATTCAAAGATAGATTGATAGATAGATGTAGATATAGGTACACAGATACATTATGAATTGCTGTATATATATAAACACACACACCCCTTTCTATATATGTCTCTATATATCTCTGTGTGTGAAGATATCTATAGATAGATAGATAGATAGATAGATAGATAGATAGATAGATAGATAGATAGATGATAGATGGATAGATAGATTATATATGTGTGTGTACTATATATATCTTGTGATACAGTAGATGAAAGTAGAGTTGAGTAGACCAGATAAAAGAATATTTTGCCATAAAAAGCATACTTAAGAAAAATGAGGAATCTAAAGTCAATGCTGGGACACGATGGTGGGTGGAAGTAAAAAAAAACCTGTATTCCTATGGCCAATTCTAAAAGCAAATTTAGATGAGTTATAAAGAAAGCCTTAGGTCATTGATATCAGTTAATACGAGGAAAGGGTGACAGTGGAGTTTTGGATCTGTTTCACACTGGTTCAGGAGATTGTTGACATATCTTCCCAACTCCATGTCAGTGACATCACCTTAGTTACCTGAAATTGGCCATGGTGATTATTGTATTACTAAGTGTGAAAGGAGCCAAAAATGTAAATTAACAGAAATGCAAAAATTAACAAAAATGAGGCAAATGGTTTCATTGTGTCTTTCCTATAATCATAGGCAAATTAACTGTGAAGCTAATGAATCTTAAGCTTCAGAAACCCTGAAAAAGTAGAGAACTTTTTGAAGTAGGGAACCTAGAAACGTGTCCCAAAGAATTGTCTTTGTACAATTTACAAAAGTGATATATTTTGATCAAAATCAGTTAAGACTGCTCCTTCTTTCCTTTCTGACTTCCATTTTATCAAACATCTTACTACCTTTTTGTGGAGTGGCTGCAGGTATTTTTATGGTCTAGCCAAGGGGAAGTTCTCTTGCTGACATATCTAAGCTTTGAAGAATATATTTGTTCCACAGTCCATTTTCTGTATAATTTAGTTATTACTAGTCATCCTGGCATTAGAATTGCTTCCAGAAATATACATGCCTCTCACTCTGCTGACTCATACAGCATCACAATGGGGAGAGATGCCAAACCAAATGTGTTATTCAAACATACTCTTTAGTAGATGGTTGGTAAAGGAGAAACAGGATTTAAAATGCATGGTGCTAGAAGTTAGTCTGTCAAAATTCTTCCCATCAACAGATATGTAAAATTGTAAACAGTATAGTTGATATTCACTGATGACATTAAAATTGGAAAGTCTCACCTCTTATAAACATACTTTAAAATAATTTGTATTCAATTATAAGTGGTACTATATATATTTTTTCCTTTTTTGAATAGATGAATAAATTATTTTATGTTTGATAACCTAATCAATTAAAAGGAATGGATCACATGAGCACTTCGGAAATATTTTAAATCTCTTGCTTATATGAACCAAATACTGGCATTGATGAAAGTAAGATAAAATTCAAATAAGCCAATGTAATGGGTACATTAACAATAAACTGGTTAATGAGTACCAACTCAAAAATACTTAAAATAAGCAAATACACAAGAAAATCTTAAATGCTTATAATCTTACAGATGGTATACAAAGCACACTTTAGAGTATTTTCTTGATTCGAAAATAAAAATGTAACTGAGCTTGCCAAGAAGCTGTGAAAACAAAAGAAAAATTTCTCAGCTATAGAAAAATAAAAAACATAATAAACAACCATATTAGAGGCAAGAATTATCTTTTCTCTTTCTAAAAACATATCACAATGTTTTGTCAAAGAGTATGCACCAAAAAATTCTAAATAAATATGTATTTTTAGAATTGTGACAGATAATTAATTAAATGTTATTTTTTCAGATTTATGATTTTGGTGTTAAAAACCTTTAAAAAATTTGTAATTTGACATTTCTTTATCATTATAAATACATTTTAACTATAAATAATTGTTTATTCATAAATGAGCTTATTTTTAAGTAGCCCCCCTTTACATTTGTAAGAACTGCAAGTCTAGATGTGGATTTGCCTCTACTCCTAGCAAATATTCAAAGATAATTTAAATATATGCTTATATTATTAAAGTAACTCTTTTCCTACTTGAATAAGAATATATTGCTATCAGCTTGTGTGTGTAGTTTGGAGAAAAGGAATGAAAGAGAAATAAGTTGATGAACCTAATTTCTGTTGCTTTGCCTCCAATGGATTTGTCACCTCTTTTCCCCTGGGTGACGTAGCCACAAAGGATTTCTCAAAGCCCATCTCTTCTGAGCAGTGAGAAGCCCCAAAGTGGTTAATCTCATGGAACCCTGAAGAGAGAGGCATTCTTTTCATTTGGGAAATTAACCACAGATTGGGTTTCTCTTCCCACATTTATTCTCCAGACCTGAAAGTTACAGGAAGAAAACATAGGTGGGGTTATAGTTTAACAATATACGCTGGTAACATTCAGTAAAACAAGCAAAGTGATATTCCATAAGGCAATTTAAGTGATCCACCAACAAAAGCCTGATCTTAGCAAACATTCCTTCTCCCAATGCAATTACCCAGTATCTTTACATATCAATCAGTAACTTGTCTGTCTTTGAACCAGCAACCTTGCTGTGTTACAATTCTTTTCTTGCAATGGAGACTATAGCCTGGGGAAAATTTCCTGTCTTTAGCAAGGAAATTTATACGTACTTTTTACATACTTTATACATGCTTTATATGTACTTTTAAGAAGTTAGGCTAAACCTGAAGGTACAAGAAACTAGGCCCTGTGAAATATATTTGCTTTATAGTATACTCCACAAATTTCCTTTGACATAACTTAATAATTGGATCATTGTTGGCTGTGATTTAATTTTTGAGATTTTAATACCTTATAAATAGCTCTTTCTATGTTAACTTTGTCAAATGTCTCTGTGGCAATGACATTCTTTTAAAAGATGAGAGCATGATATATGAAAGTACTTCAAATAATTCATGAAAAAAAATAGAATTAACAGATAACATGAATCTTTCCATGAACTTTTTGAATACCCCTTGTACATTTCATGAAAGTCAAAAGACTTAGCAGAAATGTGCAGGTTATCTGGATACTGATAAATGCATACTGATATTTGCATACTCTGATATTATGCATACTCTGTGTATCTTTTTTTTTTCTTACATTAAAAAATGTCTTCAGTAATAACTTACATACGGTAAGGTAAATGTATCTTAATAAAAAATTGATGTATTTACACACATACAACCACCATCAAGGTGCTTTAGCACAATGATTCTTAACCCAAAGAAATTACTAACTCAGACTCTTAACTCTAAAATTTGCTAATTCTGTCACTTGAGCAAGTGATGTTACTTCTTGAGTATTGCCATCTGTAAAAAGGGGATAGTAGTAAAACTTACTTCAAGGACTTCAGTGATTATTAATGGAGGTAATTCATTCAGCAATATTGACACTGTATCTGTTTTCAGTTCACTGCTGTCAGTTGTGCTTATTCCATTTGGTATTAGAGTGCTTTTCCTATTTTGTCCCCTGAAAGTTTTTTTCTTTATTTCATTTCCTTTTATGGGCCATAGATTCCCGCATTACTCAAAATCCATTACAAGAAACCAGTCTTCTGAAAATGTAGATATACCGATTCTACATCGTGCAAGCACAGCTCATAAATTGCTGCTGTGCTGTTGATTTTTGCATTCGTGCTAGCTTGCTAGACAAACCTTTATCTTCTTTAACTTTCTTGGCACTCAGAAAACTACTACAGTGTTTCAAATCAGAGATCTATGACTTCTTTAGTGTCAATTTGAATAAATTTGCACTCAATGCAGCTGAGACTACCAGTCAGATCATTCACCAAAATGGATAGTTTATCACAGTTAACTTCAAGCAGGCTTAGAGCTATATGAATAATAGCAAAATTTAAGCTTAACTCTTCATATATTTAGACCTTGAGCAGACATATTCACAAAGTTTATGGAGTGTGCCTTGATGGAGAGAAGAAGTAATTGGCATCATTATCGAGATTCCTGGGAAGGTTCCAGGAGTGCTTCAGAAATGTGATAAATCAACACACTTCTTCAAATTATGCAAACATCCATTCTCTTCTAGTTCAAGAGCCTTCATATTTTGAAGAAAATTTTTTTTGAAAACGAGTACTACATTATTTGATTATTATTAAAAGTTCTTACACAAATACTATACATGCATACTTAAGGAGTATTATTTGTAATGGCTTACTTTTTCCCATATCTACCACTGACTATTATAAACTACCAACATTTCTTGCCTATTTTGTTAAACAAAAAGGAAATGAAATAATTGTCATGAAATGACTTGCCATCCATTTCAGTCTTAAAACCCTTCAATGCTTGCCATCCCTCTTAAGATAAAGACTGATATCGTTAAAATTACACAGAAGGCCCTACAGGATTAGACACTGTAGTCCCAGGCTCTCTTTTTACAGCACTTTCTCCCTGGCTTCATTCATAAAAATTTCCCCTCATTTTCCTTCCCACTATAGGGCCTTTGCCTGTGTTGTCTTCTGGGACAGAATCAACCCCACTCTCCTACCCAGTATGTCTTCACCTAATTTCTAAAAACAAATCTATCAACCTAGAGATATCAGATCTTTCAAACCTTCTCTGAATTCAAGGTCTAGTCATGTTTTGGTCTTATATTCTTCTATTTAAAAAGGATTTCTTTTCTTTGGAGCACATATCTTAATCTATAATTATTTATTTGATTTTATACTCATTTATTTGTTTTCTGTCTTGCTCCTCTGACCAGGCTGTAAACTTCATGAGAATGTGCACTGTCGCTTTCTGTTTTATCCCCTCACACTGTGTCAGGCATGATTATGGTGATAGGTTAGTGCCAACTCTGAGGTCAGGGGCCAGGTTCTGATGGCAGTTTACTTCAAGCCATGCCTAAGGGCAGATGACAACTAATTTTATATCTATACCCCATGTGTTTTGAAATAAGCTATGGGACAGAGGATACAGTGCCCTTACTCTTGCCTCTTGACTGACAAAGTGATAAATCTTGGGATGAGTTTTTTTAAAACTAAAATTTAGAGCTCAATTTATATCTGCACTTTTACTTTTTTCCCCCTAAAAATTTTATTTATTCATTTATTTTTGATTATACATATTTATGGTGTACAGAGTTGACTATCAGTATTATTGTACAATATGTGATGATCAAATCAATATTATCAGCATGTTTATCATTACAAATCATTATTATTCTTTGTGTCCCTTAACCCAATTACTCCCTAAGCCCCCTCCCCTCCTCCTCTCCCACCTCTAGTAACTATAGGTGTGCACTTCTTTGATAGGGTTTACCCAGACTCTATTCTCAAAAGAGTTCACAGGAAGTTTTAAAATAGTAGAAAAGAATTTAACTTATGATGTTGGCAAAATCAGAGGTACACAATCTAGTTAAATAAACTACCGTATTCAGGTTCTTCCCATGTAAACCCTGTCTTTAATCTTTGAGACTCATCATATCAGATGAAGGATCTTAGGTACAACCATATGGTACAGTTTAATGTTGATTGATTTGATACAAAGCAGTGCACTGCTTGGACTATTGATAGAGCTCGAGATATCATGGGTTCCGGAGTTGGGTTGAGGGTGGAATGTAAGTTTGTCTTTTAAACTGGCCTCTCTTTAAATAGGTCTATATTAGAATATAAAAGTATCAACTCTATTTGGCATATTGGTTATTTTGTTTATGAGTTCTTTACAAATGTATGATTGAGACAACTTATTTGAATTCCAAGTTGTCAAGATATTATTAATCATTTGGACTCAAAATCTCACTTTTTTTTTTAACCTCAGTATATTACAAAACTTCAAAGATAATACAGGATTTCTAAGTACTATATCTACTTGTGATAGTCTTCATAGTGTTATCTTTGCTTATGAGTTTCTAAAAATAAATAATAACAATGATAATAGCCAGTTCAAAATATTGAAAACTTTTTATTTTTTATAGGCTATACTAGGTAATTTATACTGGATACATTATTTTACCTAAGCCTTTGAGGTCATCTCCATATCTGACATAAGATTAGTGGATAATCAGTTCCTTAAGATTATTTGTTGAAATAATAAATAATTGTGAAGACTAGCATTTTTATTCTAGCTCATCTACAATTTGTGTGATTTCTCTCTTTCACAGACATATCATTTTAAAAATTATACGAACATGAATTTTTTTTTCATCTCCAAAAGGAATAAGCTATACTATATAATTTTCTTTTGTAATCTATATTTCTAGTAGTTTATATAGATAATTCAGTAACTTTAAAGTTAAGGAAATTTATTATTGTGTAGTCTTAATGTTTATATAGATAAATCTTGATATTGGTCACAGAATTCTATCAGAAAACTTACTGTGTCTTTTCCTGTTTGTTTTGTTTTCTGTATTTCTGCATTTTGGAAATAAGTAGCTACCTTATTTATTATTATTTTGTTTCTAATATCTCACATAAGTCTAGCTCATTAAAGATACCTAGTAATCATTCTTTGAATGCATCAATACTCAAATAACTAATTCTTTTTATATGTTCAGCCTCTGCAAATATCTGGCAAAAGCTTTCATGCCCCCTTCTTCCTATGAATCATATTTCAACATCTAGCTTAAATATACCAATTTATTTTAATCATCATTATATGTAAGCATGATTTAACAGAAAGCACATTGGAAACATGCTTGAGTTTAACTCTGTAAATTAAGTATAACCAAGAACAACTCATTGTATATTTCTCATAGTGTTCAGCGTGTTTGTAAACTGTAGAGTTCTATAAAACACATTAGCATTTACTAATTATTTGCTATTGTTTTAGTTAGGGCTGCTATAACATAACATAGTTAGGGCTGCTATAACATAACATAGTTTGGGCTGCTATAACATAAACACTATACACTGGGTAGCTTATAAAAAACTGGAAATTTATCTCTTACAGTTTTGGGGACTGGGAAGTTCACATCCAAGGCACCAGCAGATTTAATGTTTGGTGAAAGTCATTTCCTGGTTCTTAGTTGGCTCCTTCTTTCTGTGTCCTCATATGGTGGAAGGGGTCAATGAATTCCCTTAGGCCTCTTTTATAAGTGCACAATTCCCATTTATAAGGGCTCCCCCTTCATGACCTAATTGCCTTCCAAAGGACATCTATTACCATCACCTTGGGGATCAGGATTTCAATGCACGAATTTGGGAGGAACACAGCATTCAGAACGTAGCACCTATGCAATACTTCGTACACTGCATTATACACTTTATATCTAGTAATGAATTTACATCTGACAACAATCCTATAAGTTGGTTATTGCTATTAGTTTTTAAAATTACATTGCTAACTTTCTAAATCATTACACCAAATGCAAATTGACTACATTTGTTTTGTTGAAAGCGTGATGTTGAGTCCAGATCTAGTAATCTAGGAATTCCTGTACATAATGGAATATTGTTGATTTCTCTTAGGATCACTTTTATTAATGAAGGCTAAGTAGATACACGGTGTCCATTATGTTTCTCAGATCTATTTGCCTAGAAAATTTATCAGTATTAAATTGAAAATATTTTGGTGTGACGTATATGCTAGTAATCTAGGAATTCCTGTACATAATGGAATATTGTTGATTTCTCTTAGGATCACTTTTGTTAATGAAAGCTAAGTAGATACACGGTGTCCATTATGTTTCTCAGATCTATTTGCCTAGAAAATTTATCAGTATTAAATTGAAAATATTTTGGTGTGACGTATATGTATAAGCTAAATAAAAGCATGCACTGATCACTTACTTTTGTAATTGTATTAGTCCGTTTCTGTTGTTTATAATAAAATACTTGAAACTGGGTGATTTATAATGAAAACAAAATTTATTACTTATGGTTTCAGAGGCTAGGAAATCCAAAGGCCATCTGGTGATGGTGACAGTGACTTAGGGGTCTCACATTGCAAGATGCTGGAAGCAGAGGGAGCAGAGAGACACAGACTTTCCTCTCTCTTCTATTAAAGCCCTCAGAACCATGCCCCTGACCACCATTTTTAATCCATTCATTGTGGTATTGTCCTACAATCTAATCACCTCGCCAAGGCCCCAAATTTTAATTACCATAATAAGGTTTCCTACCATCCCTACAGTCATGGGGGTGGGGGGTGGGAGGAAGTTTCTAATACATAAAACTTGGGGAACAGTTCAACCTTCCGTGAGTTTTGGGAGGACATAATTCAATCCACTACATTTGCAATCAGGTCACTCTATTTTCCTCCTCAAATTACGTTGGACATAAGTATGAAGATTAATAATCAATAACTATCATTACTATATGCATCCAGTTAAAAAACGTGGGGCTTCTTTTGTTTGAAGCCAATCTATTTTGAACAATTTGCATTCATCTAAATTTTATTAATGGGCTGGATATGTAACATTTTGGTCTGGAAAACTGCATTAATTAAACCATGTAAATCACCATTTCCTATTTGGAATTTGGTCCTCTAATTCATGTTTTCTCCATATTTTTAATACCTTTAAAATATTTTTAAGTCATCATACATTAAAATTGATATTATTTAATAATTCAGCTTAATGAATTTTAACACACACATAGGTTCATGTGACAACCATCACAATTAGAATGGAGAGGAGTTCCACTCCCCCTAAACCCCCTCATGCTATTCCATTATCAACACACATTTCCCTAATCCTTACCCGAGCAACCATTGATCCATGCCCCATCACTATCATTTTGTCTTTTCAAGATTGCTGTATCAGTGAAATCAAATGACATGTAACCTTGTGAGACCAGATTGGAGATGATTTCCTTCTATACCTAATTTGCTGATAATCTTAATCATGAAGGGATGTCGAATTTTGTCATTTCTTCCTTTCTTCCTTTCTTCCTTTCTTCCTTTCTTCCTTTCTTCCTTTCTTCCTTTCTTCCTTTCTTCCTTTCTTCCTTTCTTCCTTTCTTCCTTTTCTTTCTTCTTTCTTCTTTCTTTCTTTTTTCTTTCTTTCTTTCTATCTTTCTTTCTTCTCTCTCTCTCTCTCTCTCTCTCTCTCTTTCATTTTTTTTTTGCTCCCACTTATGACTGAGGACATGCTGTATTTTTCTTTCTATTTCTGGCTTTTTTCACTTAACGTAATTTTTTCCAAGCTCATCCATGCTGCTGTAAATAAAAGAATTTCATTCATTTATATGTCTGATTAGTATATTCCATTGCATTTATATACAATGTTTTCCTTATCCAGTTGTCTGTTGATGGACATTTAGGTTGGTTCCATAGCTTGGCTATTGTAAATAGAGCTGCAATAAACATGGAGTGCAGGTATCCTTTTGACATGATGATTTTGATCCCTTCGTATATATAACCAGAAATGGAATTGCTGGATCATATGGTAGTTCTATCTGTAATTTTTTAAGAAAACTCCATACTTTTTCCCATAATGGCTGTACTAATTTACAGTCCTTCCAATAATGTAGAATGGTCCCCATTTCTCTGCATCCTCACCAGCATTTGTCACTTTCTGCCTTTTTGATAACAGCCAGTCTAATTACAGTAAGATGATAGCTCAATGTAGTTTTGAATTGTATTTCCCTGATGATAAGTGATATTGAGCAATTTTTCATGTACCTGTTAGCCATTTGGATGTCTTCCTTTGAGAAAAGTCTATTAAGCTCTTTTGTCCATTTTTTGAATCAGATGATAATTATTATTATTATTATTTTACTGTTAAATTGTTTGAGTTTCTTATATAATCTGGATATTAAACTCTTTTCTTGGATGTAGATTGTAAATATTTTCTCCCATTCTCTAGTTTGTCTTTTCACTCTGTTTTTTGTTCCCTTTGCTGCACAGAAGCTTTTTTGTTTGATATAATCCCATTTGTTTATTTATATCATCCCATTTTCTTCTGGGCTGTGAGGTTTCAGCTGAGAAGTTAGTCTGATGGGGGTTCTCTTATAGGTGACTTGTAAGTTTTCTCTTGCTAATTTTAGAATTCTCTGTCTTTGAGTTTTGCCAGTTTGACTACCACATGTCTTGGAGAAGGTCTTTTGGGATTGAATCTGTTTGGGGATCTTTGTGCTTGCTGAATCTGAAGGCCTGCATCCCTCCCTATGCCTGGGAAGTTTTCTCTTATTACTTCCTTGAATAAAGTTTCAATGCCTTTTCCTTTTTCTTCCCCTACTGGAATACCTATAATCCAGATGTTTGTGTGTTTGAAGTTCTCTGCTGGCTCTCTTAAATTTTCTTCAGTTTTTTAAAAAAATCCTTTTTTCCTTTTTCTTGTCTGCCTTGGTTACTTCAAAAAGACCATCTTTGAGTTTTGAGATTCTTTCTTCTGCTTGCTCTAGCCTGCTGCTCAAGTTTTCTGTTCTGTTTTTTATTTTATTGAGAAAATTCTTCATTTCTAGGAGTTCTATTATATTCTTTTTTAAGTTGTTAATCTCTTTGTAAATTTCCTCCATCGTATCCTTCATTTTTCTTGTTTCATTGTGTTCTGTAGTTGATTCTCCTCTTGTTTCTCGGAGTTTTCTTAAAATCAGTGCTCAGAATTCCATACATTTTCAGACATTTTGTGGGTTTATTGCTCTATGGGGTTTGGTGCTTAAGAAATCCCATATTCCTTTGGTGGTGTCATATCTTCTTGCTTATTTGTAGTTCTAGTAGTTTTACTCTGATGTTTGGTCATCTGGTAGAACACTTAATTTTTCTGTCAATCTGGAGTGGGTTATGAGGGGGAAGACTCCCTCTTCTGTAGGTTCTTTTGGTAACTCTTCTTTTATCAATGCAGTTGAGTGTGTGATGGGATGCCTTGGCTCCTGTTTAGTCAGTGCACGTGTCCTGTGTGTACTCACCTGTGTGACACACATGGTGATTTGGTGGAGACTACAAGCATCCCTTCTGGTGCTTGGATGTGGGAAGGATTTCTTTCTTCCTTTCTTTTTTTCTTTCTTTCTTTCTTTCTTTCTTTCTTTCTTTCTTTCTTTCTATCTTTCTTTCTTCTCTCTCTCTCTCTCTCTCTCTTTTTCTTTTTCTCTCTTCCT
>NW_007728549.1:5054-14198 GCF_000696425.1 Galeopterus variegatus | reverse complement strand
TTCCTTCCTTCCTTCCTTCCTTCCTTCCTTCCTTCCTTTCTTCCTTTCTTCCTTTCTTTCTCTTTCTTCTTTCTTCTTTCTTCTTTCTTTCTTCTTCCTTTCTTCCTTTCTTCCTTTCTTCCTTTCTTCCTTTCTTCCTTTCTTCCTTTCTTCCTTTCTTCCTTTCTTCCTTTCTTCCTTTCTTCCTTTTCTTTCTTCTTTCTTCTTTCTTTCTTTTTTCTTTCTTTCTTTCTATCTTTCTTTCTTCTCTCTCTCTCTCTCTCTCTCTCTCTCTTTCATTTTTTTTTTGCTCCCACTTATGACTGAGGACATGCTGTATTTTTCTTTCTATTTCTGGCTTTTTTCACTTAACGTAATTTTTTCCAAGCTCATCCATGCTGCTGTAAATAAAAGAATTTCATTCATTTATATGTCTGATTAGTATATTCCATTGCATTTATATACAATGTTTTCCTTATCCAGTTGTCTGTTGATGGACATTTAGGTTGGTTCCATAGCTTGGCTATTGTAAATAGAGCTGCAATAAACATGGAGTGCAGGTATCCTTTTGACATGATGATTTTGATCCCTTCGTATATATAACCAGAAATGGAATTGCTGGATCATATGGTAGTTCTATCTGTAATTTTTTAAGAAAACTCCATACTTTTTCCCATAATGGCTGTACTAATTTACAGTCCTTCCAATAATGTAGAATGGTCCCCATTTCTCTGCATCCTCACCAGCATTTGTCACTTTCTGTCTTTTTGATAACAGCCAGTCTAATTACAGTAAGATGATAGCTCAATGTAGTTTTGAATTGTATTTCCCTGATGATAAGTGATATTGAGCAATTTTTCATGTACCTGTTAGCCATTTGGATGTCTTCCTTTGAGAAAAGTCTATTAAGCTCTTTTGTCCATTTTTTGAATCAGATGATAATTATTATTATTATTATTTTACTGTTAAATTGTTTGAGTTTCTTATATAATCTGGATATTAAACTCTTTTCTTGGATGTAGATTGTAAATATTTTCTCCCATTCTCTAGTTTGTCTTTTCACTCTGTTTTTTGTTCCCTTTGCTGCACAGAAGCTTTTTTGTTTGATATAATCCCATTTGTTTATTTTTTCATTGGTTGTCTGTGCTTTTTTGGTCATATTCATAAAGTCTTTTCCCAAGGGAGAAATCATAGGAGAAACTTGCCCATAGGAGAAACTTTCCCTTGTGAGTTTTATAATTGCAGGTCTTATATTTAAGTCTTTAATCCATTTTGAGTTTATTTTAATATATGGCAAGAGGTCTGGTCTGGTTTAATTCTTTAACACATGGATATCCAGTTTTCTCAGAATCATTTATTGAAGAGGTTGTCCTTTCTCCAATGTGTGTTCATAGTGTTTTTGTTGAAGATCCATTGGCTATAAATACATAGTTTGATTTCCAGATCTGTATTCTGTTCCATTGTTCTGTGTGCCCATTTTTATGCCACTGCCAGGATGTTTTGGTTGCTGCAGCTCTGTACCATAATTTGAAGTCAGGTAGTTGAATGCCTCTAGCTTTTATTTTTTCCCTCAGGATTGCCTGGGCTATTTGTGGTCTTTTGTTTTTCCATATGAATGTTAGGACCGTTATTCCTATTCTGTGAAAAATGTCATTGGTATTTTGATGGGGATTGCATTGAATCTGTAGATGGCTTTGGATAGGATGGACTTTTGCACAATGTTAATTCTTCCAATCCATGAGCATAAGAGGTCTTCCCATCTTTTTGTGTCCTCTCAATTTCTTTCAGCAGTGATATGTAATTTTCACTGTAGAAATCTTTCACCTCATTGGTTAAATTAATTCCCATGTATTTCACATTTTGGTAGCTATTGTAAATGGGCTTGCTTTCTCAATTTCTTTTTCTACTAATTCGTTGTTGGAATATAAGAACAATACTGATTGTAGTATATTGATTTTGCATCCTGCAATTTTACTGAATTCATTAATCAGATCTATGAGTTTTTTGGTAGAGTCTTTAGGTTTTTCAATATACTGGATCATCTGAAAAGAGGTGTAAATTTACTTTATCTTTGCTAATTTTTATGTCCTTTGATTTTTCTTTTGCCTGATTGCTCTGGCTAGTACTTCCAATACTATATTAAATAGGACTGGAGAGAATGGGCATCCTTGTCTTGTTCCTGTTCTTAAAGAAAATCCTTTCATCTTTTCTCCATTCAGGATGATATTGGTGATGGGTTTGTCATATATGGCTATTATTGTGTTGAGATATTTTCCTTCTATACATAATTTGTTGAGAATCTTTATCATGAAGGGATGTTGTATTTTGTCAAATGCTTTTTCTTCATCTATTGGGAAAATCATGTGGTTTTTGTCCTCAATTTTGTTCATGTGATGTATCACATTTAAGATTTGCATATGTTGAATCATCCTTGCATCTCTGGAATGAATACCAGTCAATCATGACATGATCTTTTTGATGTGTTGCTATATTTGCTCATATTTTCTTGAGGAATTTTGTGTCTATGTTCGTCAAGGATATTGTCCTATAGCTTTCCTTTGTTATAGTATCTTTGATTTTGATATCAGGGTGATGCTGGCCTCATAGAATAAGTATGGGAGAATGTCCTACATTTAATTTTCTGGAGTAGTTTGAAAATATTTGGTATTAATCCTTCTTTAAAGATGCTTCAATCTTGTTGCCCATTATTGGCCTCTTCTGGTTTTCTGTTTCCTCTTGGTTCAGTCTTGGTAGTTTGTATATGTTCAGATGTCCAGAAATGTATCTGTTTTCTCCAGGATTTCAAATTTGTTGCTATATGGTTGTTTATAATTGTCTCTAACGATTCTTTGTATTTCTGTAGGGCAGTTGCAATGTCTCCTTTTTTTTCTGATATTTATTATTTAGATTTTCTCTGATTTTTTTTTGTTGTTGTTCTTGTTAATGGTTTGTCTATTTGTTTATCTTGTTTCTGTCCATCTTTTGTATGTTTATTTATTTATTTATTGGTCTCTATTTTATTTAGTTCTGCTCTAATCTTAATTATTTCTTCCCATCTACTAATTTTGGGATTTGTTTTTTCTTTTTTTCTTTCTAATTCTTTAAGATATAACGTTAGGTTGGTTACTTGAAGTCTTTCTTTTGAAGTAGGTATTTATTGTAATACCTCTTAGTATTGTTTTTTGCAGCATCTCACATGTTTTGGTATTATGTGTATTTATTTTCATTAGTTTCTAGTAATTCTTTGATTCACTGTTTAATTTCTTTAACCAACAGGTTGTTCAGTAGCATGTTGTTTAACTTCAATATATTTGTATAGTTTCAAAGTTTCCCTTGTTATTGATTTTTAGTTTTAATCTGTTGTTGTTTGAAAAGATACTAGACATAATTTCAACTTTTTTAAGTTTGTTGAGAATCTATTTGTGACCTGACATGTGGTCTCTCCTGGAGAATATTCTATGGGCTGATTAGAAAACTTTAAATTCTGTAGTTGTTAAATGAAATGTTCTGCAGATGTCTGCTAAATCCAATTGGTCTAAAGTGTGGTTTAAATCCTCTGTTTCTCTCTTGATTTGTTGCCTGGATTATCTGTAGAAAGTTGTTAGAGGGATGTTCAGGTGTCCAACTATTATATTTGGGCCTATCTCTTTTCTTAAGTCTAACAGTATTTGCTTTACATATCTGTATGGTCCAATGTTGGTACATATATACTTAGGATTGTTATTATACATTGATTTTCTTTCTCTCATTTTGTGGCTTTGGGGTTTTAATTATTTTTAAATTTTTATTTTAATTTATCAGGATACAATATAGTTGATTTTTGTGTGCCTTTATCAGTTCCTCCTTTCCCTGCTCCCTCCTTCCTCTCTCTCCCATCAACATCATATCTGTTCACCTGTCATAAAAACTTCAGGGAATTGTTGTGATTGTTGTGTCTTCTTTTAATTTTTTCTCCCCCATTTATATGTTTGTATATTTATTTATTTATTTTTATTAGCTCCCACAAAAATCCATTTTGTCCAGTATAAGAACAGGTACTCTTGCTCTGTTTTTGGTTTCCATTTGCATGATATGTCTTTTTCCATCCCTTAACTATTAGTCTACAAGTCTTTACAGGTGAGCTGAGTTTCTTGTAGACAGTATATAGTTGGGTCTAGTTTCTTTTAACCCAATCACTTAGTCTATGTCTTTTAAGGAGGGAATTCAATCCATTTATATTTAGGTTTGTTATTGAATGGCATTATCTTACTCCTGGCATTTTATTGATTTTGATATAGTTGTTTTAAGTATTTTTTCTTCCTGTCTTTTCCTTTTATTGTTTGTCTTTGGTGTTTGTTGATTTTTTGAAGTGGTAAGGTATAGTTTCTTCCTCTGTCTTGTTTATATATATCTGCTTTGTTCTCTCTCATATATTCATGGTGGTGATTATTATTTGAGGGATTCCATGTAGCAGTCCTTTGAAGGTTTCTTGTAGGGCTTGTCATGTGGAAGTGAACTCTCACAGTTTTTATTTGCCTGGGAAATACACTATTTCTTGTTCATTTCTGAAGCATACCCTTGTTGGGTATAGTACTCTTGGCTGGCTGGGTGTTTGGGGTTTTTTGTTTGTTTGTTTGTTTGTTTGTTTTGTGCTTTGAATATATCAACCCATTCGTTTTTGGCCTGGAGGGTTTCTGCTGAGAAATCTTCTGTTATTTTGATGGGGACTCCCTTATGAGTGACTTGATGCTTTTCTCTTGCTGCTTATAGGATTCTTTCTGTCTTTGACTTTTGACAGTTTGACTACAATGTGTCTTGGATTGAATTTGTTTGTGGATCTTTGAGCCTCTTGGATTTGAAAGTTCATAACTCTCAAAATACTGGGATGGATGTTTTCTGCTATTATTTTGTTGGAAAGGTTTTCAATGCCTTTTCTTTTCTCATCCCCTTCCAGAACACCCATGATTTGAATGCCTGTATGCTTTATGGCTGTCTTATTGCTCTCATAGATATTCTTCATCTTTTTAATTCTTGGTTTGGTTTTTTTTTTTTTTGGTCCACCTGGGTTATTTCACAAAGCCTCCTTGCAGATCAGAAATTCTTCTGCTTGCTTGTGCTAGCCTGCCTAACCTCTCAGTTGTATTTTTTTTAAAAATTTATTTCTCTGAATTAATGCTTCTGTTTCAGGAATTTTGCTAAATTCCTTTTTAAGATATCTTTCTCTTGGTAAATTTCTTCCTTCATAACTCCATATACTAGATAGTTTTTCTCATTGTGTTGTCTAAATGAGTCTTATTGGATTTCATTGAGTTTCCTTACGATTGTTTCTCAGAGTTCCTTTTCAGTCATTTCACAGGTTTCCTGCTATTTGGGGATGGTGCTTGAGAAGTACTGTACTCCTTTGTCGGTGTCATATTTTCTCATTTTTTCACATTTCTAGTATCACTACGTTGATGTCTGGTAATCTGGTGGAGCAGTTGCTTCTTGTATTATTCTGCAGTGACTTTTGAGGAAAGATTCCCTCCTGTAGTTGTATTTTATATTGATCATTGGGTGTAGGGTGTTTCAGTTTTAATTTCAGATAGATGCAATAGTGTAGTTTCCATGTAGTTACTTCAGCAATATTCTGCATTACATATTTTTCATAAATCTCTTCTAACAGCATAAATCATTTTATCTGAGGTGTTCTCGAATGCAATAATTACCTGAAGCTGTTAAAGCATAATAGGGCTTCTGAATCAAAAAGAATATTGTTGTTTCTGTTTGGTGATATTAAACTAATCTCTAATAAACCCTGGGAATTTCTAAAGACTTTTCCATAGCGTCAAGAGACTGACAGCAAACTTTCTAAAGCTGTAACAATTAAGGTGGATAGGTTTAATTCAAGTATAAGGAAGAGAAATCATGGTAGAACAAAAATTATTTAAGTTGGGTTGATAGAATTTCAATTTACACAAAGCTTTTCGCGTACTGTTATCTTTCCTTTCACCAGTTTAAATGCATTAACTCCAAGACTGGTTTTAAATTGAATATTTAAATTAATGCATTATCAATTTTCTGTTATGGTAAAGTTAGAAACATGGATGTGAAGGAATAATGATACACTCTTCATTTGCTATTTTAATCCAAATATACCCTGCCATTATCCATGTTGCCACTACCCATGTAGATCTAATGACATCTGAAAGCAATATCAGCAAAGCTCATTAACAATATGTTCTTTTTTAAAGCTAGAGTAAATTGTTGTTCAAAAAACAAATGATATTATTATGAATGGACTGACTTGATACACGCATAGTATCTCTGATTACTTTAGCTAAAAGAAAGGAAGGAAGGAAACGTAATGATGTTAATTACATCAATCCCATACTGATGTGATTTTTTAAAAGAGCTTCAAATTCACCTTAAATGAAATATAAGGTAAATTATGGCAGAGTATTTAAACATGAATGAGCTGCAAAGAAATTCATTGCTCAATGGTTTTTATTTTCCTGAGCTATAATTTCAATGATATATATACAACATAGTGCAAGTCCAAGTTTTTCTTCCTTCTTTGGGCTTAGATGTCCGTAGGCAAGGAAGTAAAAATAATTCGTGTTTTTTTTTTCCTGTCCTCTAGTCTTACCCATTAACCTCTATAGCTCTAGTTAATGAAACACATTGTCTCCTGGATGACCTTGAAGTTCTGTGCATCTCCTAAACTAAAATTGATATGCCTCTGAAAATCATAAATTCATAGATGGACAGAATGAGGCTATTGAGTTTAGAGTAATCAAATTATCTCTTTTACAGCCATGGGAAAATGAACAGACATACAGATGGCTATAACTAGTATTTTCCTCTTGTCCTTCATTAATTGTTTTTACTAGTATCTAGGTACTGTCTTGGCTGCAGGAGAAATGCTAATTATAAAAGAAAATAATGCTTCCTTCAGAAATCCATAGACAAAAAAAGATGTCGATGGCATCATTTTAAAATCATCAGTGCCATGTACTTCTGTGAAGTATGAATTTGACCTCATTAGTATATCATTAAATATAAACTTCTATATATAGGCCTTTGTTGAACACATGAGATCTTGCATAGTTTTTCTAAAAGAAATAGGGGTCATAGGATATCAGATCTCCTATTATATTAAGTGACATTCCACAGAAGAAAATTCCATGAAATCTCTGTATTTCCTAACATAACTCTGTACCTAATCAATTAATTTTGCAACAAGTGCTTCTTTTCTCCTTGCGTATTTTTAATTCTCTCTGGTCAAAGAACACCTGTTTTTCTTCACTTTTTAATATCCTGTTAATTTTTAAGTAATGTTAAAACAGAATATCTAGGATGGATTCCTAATTAATCCCCATGATAGAGATCACTCACTTTTCTGAATTTTCTTAAGTCTGTTCCACAGTTGGGACACTTAGTTTTCCATGTTCTTCATCACTCTTTCCTATATTTTAAGAATTACAAGGGCAAGCATCGTATACCTGTATGGCCTGTGGTTTTGTTTTTTGTACTGCAAATGTCCTAACACAGAGTTCTGCTTATACGGGTGGTCAGTACATTTAGGCTGAATGAATTTAACAGTGAAAACTTTTCTATGGAAACTGTAGGTAACAAATATACAGAAATTCTGATTCTCCTGGGAGGCAGCTCACATCATTTGGTTTTAGAGCAGGATAATGAAGAAACATTCTGGGGACAATGGTGAGAAACGGGAAAGTTATTCTATGAAGAACCTCCTATGACATTTAAAAGGGGCAGCTAGAGTCTGTCTCCTTAGTTTTTATGAAACTCAATGCCATCATTTGGTTTTAGAGCAGGATAATGAAGAAACATTCTGGGGACAATGGTGAGAAACGGGGAAGTTATTCTATGAAGAACCTCCTATGACATTTAAAAGGGGCAGCTAGAGTCTGTCTCCTTAGTTTTTATGAAACTCAATGAATTATTTCCATGACTGTTTATAACTGGCTTCCCTCTTGCTAGTCTTACCTTTTCCTCACCTGTGATGTATCTTCCCTATTACTCCCAGAGGAATTTTGTGAATTCATTCCCGCATGTGATAAGTTTACCTTTGCTTAACATTCTCCAAAGCTTCCCCATAATATTCAAAATAATATGAAAATTATTAGCCTAACATGTATTGTCCTTTNACCTTAATTCTACTTTTATTTTTTAACATTTGAAATGTGTTACTGGGAAGGAGGTGTGATGTTAATGACTTATATTACAGAATTAGATAGAAAGCGTAAAGTGTACATAGTAATGGTTAAGGGGATTCACTGGGGAAAAATAACAAAGCACACATAATGTTTTTAAATTAGAGGACAAAGTTTGATATGTGCAAAACATGTGATGGGGTAGAACTTCTTCTTAGGCAGATAAAATGAGCAGATGAGGAAGATGGCAAACTTCTCTCTTTTTAACTTTGTGCCAGTGCCCAGGCCTGTCTTTATGGTGAGGGGATAAGGTCACTAGCCAGTCTGGAGAGCAGCTCAAACATCACATTTCAACTTCCTCACTGAGACTTCTTCACCAGATAGCCCTTCATTCCTGATAATTTATAGATTTTTCTGGAGTTGCCATATGCTTAATTTATTGATTCTTTTGATAGCATTTAATTCACGTTTATAGAAAGTTTGTTGCCTTGAAAATTGGAAATGTATACTCTTCCCATATCTCATAGTTAATACGAATGTACTTCAAAAAGTTTATGGAAAAATAGAATGAAAAGATAATATGAATCTTTCCATAAATTCTTTGAAGACTCCTTGCATATGTAAAAGAGATGCTGTGTAATTCTTGATGTGGAGAAAGCCACATTCTCTCATCTTTATGGCATAATGGAGGTCAGGGTATCACAAAGCTACTTATTTATTATTTACTTATTTTGTTATTTAGCCAAACTTGTAGATTATCATTATGGATCAACTGAGTGTCATCACATGGTAGTTAACTATATGTTCTGAGGAAGCTTCTAAAACAAAGTAATACTCTTATTAGAAGTAGTGAAAAGAAATTATTTTTAAAAAATTTGTATTTTAGGACTCTAATGCTGAGTAGTAAATTTTCAAGTTGCCTGTTTCTCTTAGTTCCTTTCTTTTTATATAAACTGAGACATTGTCAGCAGTTCTAGCATTGAGAACCAAGCAGTTTCATGCCACACCCTTTGAAATGACTAAGCATTAG
>NW_007728549.1:2900-3949 GCF_000696425.1 Galeopterus variegatus | reverse complement strand
CGAGGTGTGGGTGCAGCACCGAGGGTTGCGGTCCCGTTGCCGGTCCCGGTCTGGTGCGGGCATGACACTGAGGGTTGCGATCCGCTGCCAGACACGAAAAAAGACAAAAAGGAAAAAAAAAAAAAAGTCTGTTCTTGACTCCTTGTCAAATAATTAATTGTCCACGTGTATAATGTAAACATTGGTCTTGGGTTTTTTTCTATTTAAATAAAAGCAATATCTGTATTCAGATGAAAACAACAGAAAACATTACCAGCAGAATGTCTGGTGAAACATTTTTGCTTCAGAATTGCCCAGAAATATCAGTTGAAAGATAGTTTCTTCTAGTGATGTATTTATCTCCCTAAATCATACCATTGTATATAAGAAATAAATGATATTGTCTGTGCTTAGACTGACTAAAGTCTTTTAAAAAATTTAAAAGACTTTAAATTTAAAGACTTTCTTTCACTGTATAAAGTCCAGGAGGATTCCTGAGGGGAAGGGTAGCATATTCAGCCTGTGAAGTCCTCCTCACAAAGAAGAGAACATGATCCATCCAGAACTGAGGATCTTCAGTTCAGCAAAAAAAAAAAAAAAAAAAAAAAATTATAAAATTTTCAAATAAAGACAGATGCAGTGTTTAGCAAAAACCAATTTCCAAAATAACACTGATGTGATTTTTTTTCCTAAAGTAAGCCACTGAGAACTAATTATCCTATTTAAAAATAACATTTTTACTAGATAAATAAGAGTCTCAGTAATATTCACTATGCATGATATATAGCTTTAGTTTTACCTGAAGCATTTTTTAATTCATACTATCCATAAACAATTATTGTTTTCCATTCAAAGATAAATATCAAAGAACAATAATATATTCATACTTTGCTTTTCAGAAATAATATAGAGGACAGGATGTGTATAATTTTATTTAATTAGTAGACAAATTGTATCAGATATCATGTCATATGTATGTTTGAAGTGGAGAGAAAAGCTAAAGAGAGGCAAACGTGAGTTTGAGTAGTTAGTCCAGTATAGTTTGGACTCAGTTTTAATGTGATGAGATG
>NW_007728549.1:0-1100 GCF_000696425.1 Galeopterus variegatus | reverse complement strand
TTTTAAGGTAGTAATCATATTTTAAAAGGCTTTGAATAATCTAAGGAATTATTAAATATCCAAACTCTGATTTAGTACCTCTGGAATATTGTCTGAGCTTCTGCATTGATAACAGGCTCCTAGGTGTGTTCTATGTTTTGGGCCACATTTTTAATAGAAAGGATTTAAAAGACTGGCTAGATCTGAGCAGCTGATGAGGCAACTGTACTTGGCTTTGAAAACTACAGTATTTCTATGAAAAATTTAATTTATACATGTGTTATCTATTTCTGCATTAAAAAATTATCCCAAGCTTTACTGGTTTAAGGCAATAAGCATTCTCACAGTTTCTGTGACTCAGAAATTTAGAAGAGGCATAGTTGGGTAGCTCTGGCTTGAGAAATCTGATGAGTTTGCATTCACAATGGCTAGGGATGTAGTCATCTGAAAGTTTGACTGAGGCAGGGGGATCTGCATCCAAGGTGGATCACTCACATGTCTTGCAAGAGTCCTCAGGTCCTCATCATGTAGAACTATCTATATAGCTATCTAGTATCTTCACAACATAGTAGCTTGGTTTCCCTGGAGCAGTCAGTCCAAGAGTGAGCAGGGGAGAAGTCATACTATCTTCTTTGATTTGGGTTTGGAAGTCACANAATTACATTTTAAACATGTTCACTGTGAGATACCTACAAGATTTCCAGGCAGAGAAGAATAGATAATATGAATCTGAATCATGAAGGAAAATTCTGAGCTATAGAATTATACAGGAGGCATTGTCAGCTTATAGGTGGTAATTACCTAGGGGAAATCATACAGGGAGGATAAAAGACGGCAAGGCTTGACTAAGCCCAACATTAGAGATGCAGTAGAGGAAAAAAACCCAGAAGAGTGGACAAAAAGAAGACAGCCAAGAAGGTACAAAAATAAAAGGAAAAGGTTGTATTTAGAAATGCAAGAAAAAAGAAAGAAAGAAAGAAAACAATTGGTTACCAATATCAAATGATAATTAAGTCATCCATGTTAGAAATACAAATAGAATTTTAATTAAAATGCATTTCCAAATTTAGTACTCTTTTTAGCAGTTTATTTTTATTTTTGGATGTAAGGAAATTTCAATT
>NW_007728548.1:287843-297007 GCF_000696425.1 Galeopterus variegatus | reverse complement strand
TAAATAGATAGAACCTTTAAAAATTCACATATATTATCCATGACCCTTATATGCATACAGGTATGTTTTTTTCTTATTTATTCATTCATCCTTTTTACTGGGTATAAATGTAGCATCAACAAATAAGTCAATAAATATAATATGGTGCTATAAAAAAACCTTATAAATAACTTATCATTGGGAATATGTTACTATCTACCAAGAAATGCTTTTATTTCTATATTTGTTTTGATTATGAGTCCTAAATTCCAATACAATTGAATAGATGGTCTTTATTAGGAGGATTTAAAAATTTTTTAATCTATATATTTATTAGATTAATAAGCCCTCATAAAATGAATCAAATAAAAAGAGAAAAGTGCTTCATCTTGAAAATTATAGATATTTCACTGTCATAACAATGTGAAAGGTATAGTTCTAAATTTTACTAGCACTGTGTGGTGTTAATATTTCCTGATAATTAGATCTTGCACAAATAACTGCTATTAAAATAAAGACGCTAATGTGTTATATGGTGGAAAATTGGACTTCACAGTAGCAAAGAATAAATTGAACTGTGATAAGGTCAACCACAAATGCATAAAAGTATATGAACTAGCCTATATGTTTTGAAATAAAATAATAAAATAATATATGAAATCCTCATTTATTTAAATAAAATAATATATGAATTCCTTATCTATTTAAATATAATCTAAGTACTCTTCAATTACTACAATTCAATATGGAAGAAAGGATTATTTTCAAACTCTTTTTAAATCTCACAGTCTCTATAAACTACCAAAATGTGGAACATCAGGCAAATTCCCATTTTGAATCCTCGTTGCCTTTTGTTGCTGCTGTTGATGTTGCTTTCCTTTATAAAAATTAGCAGAATACTGCAATTTATATTGCTTAACTACTTTACTAAAAACAATGTGGTACATTTTCAAGCAGCTTTCTCAGGAACAAAAAACTTCAGAAATGCCCTTATAGTTAATATGAGTCCATTTCTTCCACAATTAATTGTAAGGAACAGCATTTAAAAAACTATTTGAAAATAAATGTACAACATATTTACTTTTTACAACCATCATTTAAATGCCAGATAAATTATTTAAATGTTTCTTCCTTACCATGGCAAGAACCCTCAATTTCTTCATATCCTGTACTGCAGATACACCTTCCAAGAGGAACCAGCCAATCTCCATCAGCTCCACAATATAGTTTAGGAGTGTCCCGCTCTTCAGCACTCTTCACACAGGAGCCTCGTACTTCAACCAAAGAGGAAGAATCAACCCTTGGGATCGTATCAGGGAACATGGCCAAGTTACGAACAGTGAAGGGGCACTTTTTGTAGAAAACACGAACTGAGACCAGAGCAATGCATGCCCCAATGTCTTGAAAGGCCAGATAAAATCCTTTCCTTTCTATAGGCCCCACCTCACGAATTTCAGTGTTGAGTTTGAGGATGCGGTCACCCAAATCCATCTGGGTAAAACTCTCATCAGCAGCAATTGTGTCGATCTTTGTATACTGGCTTGGCTTGAATTTAATTCCATGGGACTCATCTGATTCCATATAATAGAGATTAAATGTTTCTTTGCAAGTCCCCAAGACCCATGGGATGCTGTTACAATCCCTCAGTGTGAACTTCATTTCCACATAAATTTTCTGAGCTGCATCACGGGAGATCCAGTTTGTACGAAGCCAGTTGTTTTGGTTTGGTTCCATTACATTACATACCTGGTATGTGTGAATGGGCCTATTGTGTTCATCCATTTCAGTGATGGCATCCCACTGAGAAAAGAAAAAAAAGAACAATTAAATGATTATAAAACCACAATGTTTAAACAGAAATGACTACTTCTAAATCTTTTGTTTCACTGAAAGAAAAATGGATAAAAATGATGAAATAAAGCTATTCAAAGCACCAATACAGCAACACTTTAACCATGAGCCTTTGGTTAAGAGTACAGGCTCTCGAATCAACTGTTCTGGTATCACTCTTGTCTTCCTACACATTAATTACATGACCAAGGGCAACTTTACTTAAACTCTAGCTTCCTCAACTGTAAAATATAGCTGATAATAGTACCTGTTTCATAGGGATGTTTAAAGCAAAAGTTAGTTAAATATCTGTAAAGCACTTAAAACAGTTTCTGGCACACTATACAAATTTAAAATAGCATCCATTACCTGATCACTACTACTAAAACTATGACAAATGCACTCTTGTTTTCCCATCTGTCCTCATATCCAATTTGCCACAGATTGAGGTATGTTTGCCAGTGTTCAAGTAAAATAGCATCCATTACCTGATCACTACTACTAAAACTATGACAAATGCACTCTGGTTTTCCCATCTGTCCTCATATCCAATTTGCCACAGATTGAGGTATGTTTGCCAGTGTTCAATTAAATATTTACCTGGCTATTTTGATAGAAAATAGACATAGATAAGGCCTTCGATTTATTCAAGAAATATTTATCAGGCACTATTCTGGACACTGGGAATATAGCAGTTAACTAGCTCAACAAAAACTCCCTTCCTTTATGGAGCATACCTTAGAGTGAGCAGAGATAATAAAAAGTATAAATGAATAAATTGAATAATATGATAGAAAGTCCAATGGGGGGGGAGGCAGAGAGATGGAAAAGAGGAGGGTTACAATTTTAAGTAGGATGGACAGCAAAGGCCTTACTGAGGTAGTGACATTTAAGCAATGTCTTAGAGGTGAGATAGTGAAACTTATGGAGAGAAAAAGGCTAAGTGCAAATACCCTGAGGCAGGAGTGCATGGGTATATTGTAGAAACAGCATGAGTGGGCACTGGAAGCATACTAGGTAATAAGGACAGAGAGTCAGAAAGGGCTAACCAAAAAGTCATATTACATGCATTTTAAGCCCTTTGGCTTTTTACTCTGAGCTAGATCACTAAATTATTTTCACTACTGCTAGTTTACATACAAGGATTCTGCCATTTAATTGCACAGAAAGACCTTGTTTATTTTTATTTTTTAGAAATTTAATAAAAATCTTTGAGTACCTTGAAATTGGTATTGTTGGTATTTATACTGACATATCTAACATTACATAATACTATAATGCAATATACTGTAATATCTAATATTGTATAATTCTATAATGTCAAGTTAGATTGTAGTTGTATTTTGTTTATATAGTTATAACTGAGAATTTTCAATAAATGAAAATAACATTCTGGTAACTTTATAGCCTTTTTGGGAAAACATCATAGTTTATCATTTCTATTAGAGTATACTAGAAATGATAAATGGTTTGTTATAGTGAATAAGTGTTATATTTCTTGATACCATATTTCAATGATTTATAATAAAATTATTTTACACATTCTGTTTGCAGTTTCTCTTTCTAATTGGCTGTAGAGAGTCACTCAGTCAAGGCTAGTTGAATTTCAATTCATATAGTTTTTAATAGAATGGTTACTTCCTTTGGTTATTAAGACTGTTATGAGAGTAAGTACTTTCAATTACCTACTGTAAATTTCTACAAATAATTTATCTTATCTATCAAGCAAACTTAAAAACAGTTTGTATCTACAAATTTCATTTGTAAATTGCTTGCTTGAAATTTAGAGGGTATTTTCCAGAAAAAAACCTGTAAGTTCCTTTGGAACTATGGATATAATTTTGCAAAACATGCCCATTATTTCAAATTTCATTTGTAAATTGCTTGCTTGAAATTTAGAGGGTATTTTCCATAAAAAAACCTGTAAGTTCCTTTGGAACTATGGATATAATTTTGCAAAACATGCCCATTATTTATTAGGGGTGAACCGATAATCTCATGGAGACTCACATGAAATTACCAATGAAATGACTTTCATCCTAGCCTATCACAGGTCTTATTTTACTCCTACAATTAAATTTGAAGGCAAACTGGTGCTATCACAGCTCATTTAAACTGCAAACTAGCCATTCAGAGTATAACCGTGAGCTAAGATGAAAATAATAAAATCTGAGAACTGTCAAAACTAATATTCAAAATTCTAAGCATTTTATCCATAAGAGAGCCTCTAAAATATTCATCCAGTGATTATTCTTATTTTGGACAAGTTTCTAATAAGAATTAATTTTGTTTCTCAAGGAATGTATATAATTATTATTGTCTATACTACACCCTTTACTTTCCCATATAGGAGGATAGAGCTATACTCCCATTAAATTCTGTTTCAATAACAATAGTTTAACACCTTCAGACTGTATCTTTTTATATTAGTAGGAAGTATTAACCATGCTTAAACAACCAACCCTCTTAAAACATGAGATTAACTAAAATGTGAAAAATTGTCTCGCTAGAAAAAAATTCTAAAATTATTACATTTATTTACTTAGAAAGATGTTGTTGTTGGCTCGGGGTGGGGAGACATTCAGATGGAGAGATGGGTCAGGAGTGAGAAGGATATAATATGCATTCACCAAATCAGGACTGATATGAACCAAGGAAAAAGAAAGTACCAAAATATACACAGCTAATTAGACTTGTGATTCTTCTCAAAGATGGTGCGTAACATTTCCACATTAAATGTGTGATGTTTGATGAACAATAGTATTCTTATGTCTCTCTTTTTGTTTTTGTGACTGGCCAGTATGGGGATCTGAACCTTGGTGTTATAGCACCACACTCTAACCAGCAGAGCTAGCTGGTTAGCCCAGTGTTTCTTCTCTCTTTAATTAAAAAAAAAAATTGGACTTAGACTCAGATACGAAAAAGTCAAAAGAGACCAATTGCTAAATTTCATCTTATCCATGAATATAGAAAGTAATTTAAATTAGATTATTAAATTTGATTCTAATTAGCTAAGAAAAAATTATAAATTCAAGATTGGTCTAAGATCTAAAAGGCTATAAAATTTACTATAAAATATTAACATCAGAAGATGCATAAATTACATCATATTTTATTCAAAATGTGTCCTTTGTAAATAATACATTTATACATAATTATATTTGTATTCATATAATTATATAAACTGTTAGTTATAATTTTCAAGTATTAAAATAAATAGGGCCTCTAAAAATCACAGGCCCATGGCAAACATGAAGTATGGGGGCTCACATACTATATGTCTAAATATTTAAAAATAATAAATCATTCTTTAAATAAGATCAACTTTAAATATGTTCCATTTACCTACTGTGCAGAGATATGTTCATAACAACCTGGAAGGCCAAGTTCATATTTAAAATACTTGGACTCCTCAGAATTTCATGCAAGCTATGGTGGTCAATAGAGAGCCTTACCCAAACCTTAGTAAATCACATTTCTATTGCCTTCCCTGACCATAGCTATATCCCTTACCATGAGTGGGATTCACACAGTACTTATCTGAGCAACGCAGCACTAATGCACAAGCTGTGCCCCTTCCATGACACAAAAAGTTGCTGACTCTGGCCCTCCATTCAACCTAGGTTGAGTACACCAGTGGCACAGTACATCCACTGGAGGATAGATTCCAGCAAAATCCATGAAGATTCTGAAAGTAGACTTGAGGCTATCAGAGCAGGGAATTGTAGTGTTTTGAATACCTATGGTATTGTATAGAAGGAAAGCAAAGAATCTAATTGGCCTATCTCCTTATCACTTGCTGTGGTTTTAATATACATCACTTAAAAATTCCTATGTTGGAACTTAAACCCCAAGGTGAAGGTGTTAAGAAGTAGGGCCTCTTGGTAAGTAATTAAGTCGTGAGAGCTACCTAATTCTTAGAGATAGCAAAGGGCTGGTCTTGGAGCATGTTTTTCACATGCAAACCAACCAATTCCATGTCTAAACCCCCAGCCACCTCCTTATCTAACTCTCACATACCAAGCCAATCTTTCCTCTGCCCTAAATCATGGCTACCTAATTCTTAGAGATAGCAAAGGGCTGGTCTTGGAGCATGTTTTTCACATGCAAACCAACCAATCCCATGTCTAAACACCCAGCCACCTCCTTATCTAACTCTCACATACCAAGCCAATCTTTCCTCTGCCCTAAATCATTCCAGGCCAGGAATCATGGAATTAGAGAACACCCTTGTAGACCAAAGTCCACTGGAATTGCTCAAACTAGCCAATCCTACATTGTTTACTCTGCCCTGCCTTGCCTTTCCTACAAAAAGACCAATGAAGGCTCTGGCCTGCACTTTCCCTCACATCTGTCTGCTACCATCTGATCAATCAAAACCTGGTCTTTTCCCTGCGGCTGTGCATGACAGGCACAGAACCTCTCTGGGACTTGGGAGTGTAATACTTCTTTCCAAGCCTTCTTCTTGTTTCCTCTTGTGGTCATATTAACTTTACCATACCATATCTAATATGTACATTCTTAGAATAAATAGTTATATGGGTCTTGAGACATTCTTCCTGTCAAACTTCTACAGGACAATTGATTCTTGCTTAACCAAAGGTGTTCACTGAGCAAGACACTCCAAGTGACAAAATGCTCATTCATCACAAGTAATTAATATATCCACTCCTTGGTTCAAATAAAAAAGCTTATAAAATTACCATAAGACAAAAGAAGCTTTTTGTTCTACTCTTCCAAGGCATAAGAACAGATATATTTTAAATGCTATTATATTAAGCGTGTATAAAGTCACCTTTAAAGGAATTCCCATCAGACTAACAGGAGATTTCTAAACAGAAATTCTACAAGCCAGAAAAGAATGAGATGATATATTCAAAGTAATAAAACAAAAGAACTGTCAGTCAAGAATACTATACCCACCGAGGCTGTCCTTCAGAAATGAAGGAGCAATAGTGCATTTCCCAAACAAACAAAAACTGTGGGGGTTCACTACCACATGAAGAGCTCTGAATGAAATTATCAAGGGAGTCCTGCATCTAGAATCTGCAAAATTATAATTATTACCATGAATACACAAGAAAGAACAAAACTCACAGGTGGAACAAAAATGCAAATGAGAAAGAGAAAGAAACAATATCTTACAACCTCAAAAAACCAACAAGCACCAAAGACAAACAACAAAAAAGGGAGAAAGGAACAAAAGATATTTAAAACATTCAAATGAAAATTGATAAAATGTCAGGAGTAAGACAATACCTTTCAATAACAAACATAAATGTAAAGAGATGAAATTCCCCACTCAAAAGACACAGAAAAAGTGATAGGATTAAATAGCTAGATCCAATTATATACTATCTTCAAGAGACTCACCTCAACTGTAAATACACACATAAACTACTGGTGAATGGATGGAAAAAGATATACTTTGCAAATGGAACACCAAAAATGAACTAGAGTAGCTATTCTTATATCAGATAAAATAGACTTTAAACCAAAAACCCTGAAGAGAGACAAGGATATTATATAATGGTAAAGAAATTTATCCAGCAAGAAGACATAATAATCATAAATATACATGCACCCAACACTAGCACACCCAGATATATAAAGCAAACACTACTGGACCTAAAAAAAAGAGACAGGTATAACTACAATAATAGTTGAGGACCTGAACACCTCTCTCTCAACATTAGACTGATCATCTAGGCAACAAATCAACAGAGAAACACAGAATTTAAACTATACTTTAGACCTGGAAGATATCTACAGAACATTTCACCCAGCAACTACAGAATACACATTCTTCTCATTAGCACATGGAACATTCTCCAACATAGACCACATGTTAGGTCACAAATCAAGTTTCAACGAATTAAAAAAACTGAAATCATTTCAAGTACCACAGTGAATTAAAACTACAAATTAATAACAAGTGAAACTCTGGAAATTATACATATACATGGAAATTAACAACACGCTCCTGATCAACTTACGGACTGAAGAAGAAACAGGAAATCAAAAAATTTCCTGGAAACTATGAAAATAAAGATACATCATACCAAAACCAGTGGTATATTGCAAAAACAGTACTAAGAGGGAACTTTATTGCAGTCAATGCTTAAAAGAATAGAAAAGTTTCAAATAAACAACCTAATGTTATACCTTAAAGATTGGAAGACAATAACAATCCAATCACAAATGTAGAAAAAGGAAAGAAGATCAGAGGGGAACTAAATGAAATCAGGGCCCCCAAAACAATACAAAAGAACAATGAAATAAAAAGTTGGTTTTCTGAGAAGATAAACAAAATAGACAAACTAGTAATTAGACTAACTAAAAAAAGAACAGAGAAAGTCAAAATAACAAAAATTAGAAATACAAAAAGTGACATTACATTACAACCAATATCAAATAAATATAAAAATACATAGAATTATTAGAGACTATTATAAACAACTATATACCACATATTTGAAAGCCTGGAGGAAATGTATAAATTTCTGGACATATATAAACTACCAAGACTGAACCAAGAAGAAACACCAAACCTGAACAGACCATAACAAGCAATGGGACTGAAGTAGTAATCAGCAGTCTCCCAACAAAGAAAAGCTCAGGACCACATGGCTTTACTGGTGAATTTTACCAAACCTTTAAAGAGAAATTAATACCAATTATCTTCAAACTATTCTAAAAATTTGAAACAGAGACTATTCTCCCAAACTCATTCAATGAGGCCAGCATCACCCTGATACCAAAGGCAGACAAAAATACAACAAGAAAACAAAACTACAGGCCAATGTATCCAATGAACATAACTGCAAAAATCCTCAACAAAATATTAACAAACAGAATAAAACAACACATCAAAAAATTATACACTATGATCAAGTGGGATTCATACCAGAGATGCAAGGATGGTTCAAAATACACAATTCAATAAATGTGATACACCACATCAACAAAATCAAGGACAAAAACCACAAGATTATCTCAATAGACACAGAAAAAGTATTTGACAAAATTTAACATCCCTTCATGATAAACACTCTCATCACATTAGGTCTAGAAGGAAAATATTTCAACACAACAAAGCCATATAGGACAAACCCACTGCTAATATCATCCTGAATGGGGAAAAGCTGAAAGCCTTTCCATTAAGAACAGAAACAAGGGCCGGCCCGGTGGCACACTGGATAGTGCACTGCTTGGGAAGCGCGGCGGCGCTCCCGCCTGAGGATTCGGATCCCACATACAGACCGGTTCCCGCTCACTGGCTGAGCGAGGCGCGGGAGCAACACTGAGGGTTGCAATCCCGTTGATGGTCCCCGGTCCGGTATGGGGCAACACTG
>NW_007728548.1:282472-286873 GCF_000696425.1 Galeopterus variegatus | reverse complement strand
AAAAAAAAAAAAAAAAAAAAAAAAAAAAAAAAAAAAAAAGAACAGAAACAAGACAAGGATGTCCATTCTCACCACTCCTATTTAAGATAGTATTGGAAGTACTAGCTGGAGAAATCAGGCAAGAGAAAGAAATAAAGGGCATCCAGATTGGAAAAGACAAAGTCAAACTGTCTCTATTTGCAGATGACATGATCCCATATACAGAAAATCTGAATACTCTACAAAAAAACTCTTAGAGCTGACAAATGATTTCAGTAAAGTTGCAGGATACAAAATCAACATTTTTATACTCTGACAACAAACTAGCAGAAGAAGAAATCAGGAAAGCAAGCCCACTTACAACAGTCACCAAGAAAATAAAATATCTAGGAATAAAGTTAACCAAGGAGGTGAAAGATCTGTACAATAAAAACTACAAATCACTGCTGAAACAAATTAAAGAGGACACAAAAGATAGAAATACATTCCATGCTCTTAGACTGAAAAAATTAGCATTGTGAAAATGTCCATACCAAAGTGATCTTCAGATTCAATGCAGTACCCATCACAATACCAGTGATACTCTTCACAGAAACAGAAAAAAATAATTCTAACATTCATATGGAACAACAAAAGATCCTGAACAGGCAAAGCAATCCTGAGCAAAAAAATAAAGCCTGAGGTATAACACTACCTGACTTCAAATTAGACAACAAAGTTATAGTAATCAAAATAACACTGTAATTGCATAAAAACAGACACTTGGATCGATGGAATGGAATAGAGAATCAAGAAATCAATCCACATACTTACAGCCAACTGATTTTTGACAAAGGCAACAACAATGTACACTGGGGAGGACTGTCTCTTCAATAAATGGTGCTGGGAAAATTGGACATCCATATGCAGAAGGATAAAATTAGACCTGGACCTCTTGCCATATACCAAAATCAACTGAAAATAGGGTAAAGACAAATATAAGACCTGAAACTATAAAACTCCTAATAGAAAACACAGGGGAAACATCTCAGGATGCACGAAAGAACAAAGACTTTATGAATATACCTCCAAAAGCACAAGCAACAAAAGAAAAAATAAACAAATGGGACTATATTAACTAAAAAGCTTCTACACAGCAAAGTCCACAATTAACAGAGCAAAAAGACAACCTACAAAATGTGAGAAAATATTTGCAAACTATGCATCTGACAAAGGATTAATATCCAGAATATACAAGGAACTCAAACAACTTAACAGTAACAAAACGAGTAACACAATTAAAAAATGGGCAAAGGAGTTGAATAGGCATTTCTCAAAGGAAGATATAAAAATGGCCAACAGACACATTAAAAATGCTCAACATCAATACTCTTCAGGGAAATGCAAATCTAAGCCACGCTGAGGTACCATAACACCCAGTCAGACTGGCCATTATCAAAAAGACAGTCAATAAAAAACGCTGGCAAGGATGCAGAGAAATGGGAGCCCTCCTACACTACTGATGTGACTGTAAATTAGTACAGCCATTATAGAAATCAGTATGGAGGTTTCTGAAACCACTACAGATAAAACTACCATACGATCCAGCAATCCCACTGCTGAGTATATACCCAAAGGAATGGAAATCATGTTAAAAAGATACCTACACTTCCATGTTTATCACAGATCTATTTACAATAGCCAACAGTTGGAACCAACCTAAACATCTATGGATGGATAACTCGATAAGGAAAACAGGGTTAATATACAGAATGGAATACTACTTTGCTATAAAAAAGAATAAAATTCTGCCATTTGCAACGACATGGATGAACTTAGAGAAAATTATGTTGAGTGAAATAAGCCAAGCACAGAAAGAGTTATACCACATGTCTTCAGTCATAAGTGGGAGGTGAAAGAAAAAAAAATAAATAAATCTTTTTTTTGTAAAAGAGAAAGATATAACCACCACAATAATTCATTGAACTTTCAAAAAGAGAGAACAGAACTGAGGCCACCAGAGGTGCAAAAGGGGAAGAGGGAAGAGCTTTAGTGAGAAATTGGTAAAAAAAAATCACAAAAAATGATTACATTGTATAATATTGAATATAGTAATTATCCTGATTTGAGCATCTCATATTGCACACAGGTATGGACATTCAATGCTGTACTACACAAATATGAACAATCAGTTATGTTTTAATAAATAATTTTTTTAAAAAGCTCATTGATAAGATGGAGATAACAGTCCTGACTTCACAGAGATACCTTGATATTTAAATGAGAAGCTACTTAAAAGTGCTTAACACAATGTTTGGTACATAGTGCTCTATAAAATGTAGATAATAAAAATGAGACTATTGTCCCTGCTTAATCCTAAAAAAAAAGAAAAGAAAAAAATGAAGAAAATGGATGTGTCATTGTTAACATGACACATATCTGATTTGTTCCAAACATTCCTCCTCTTACATTGCCTAAGCCAAATAAACTAAAGTTTTTAATTGTACACAAGCATCTCATTGGGCAACTCTATAGTGTATTAAGTTTTAAGACATGCATATCTAATATTCTCTGTCAAAGAAGAGCTTGTTAAAGGGGTCTTCTTATTCTAATGTGATATTTTCCTCAGAACCACTTAAATATTCACTTTGAGTCAATATACTGACATAAACTCAGAAAATTAGTGCCCTGAATTCTGCTGCTAGGCATGTAGTTAATAACATAAATCTGTTTTTGCAGCAGAAAAATGAAGGCTCTGCACTTAAATGATAACTAGTTTCAGAGAATAAAACAAGAAGTAAAATGTATCATGTGCAGATACATTTCTATTTTACTTTGGGCAAAACATAAAACTTTTTTATTAGCATTACAAAGATATTTAATAAAAGAAGTAAGAATTCAATGGTATATGTGGAAGACAACTGCTGAGACTAAATAAGTTTTACAAATAAATTTGTTACTTTTTATAGGTTTGTCCTATTTACATGACCAAAATATTAGGGCAACAAGGATAATTTCCACTAAGAAGAAATAATTATTCTATAAGAAAACTATCATATATTCGTAAAAATTAAAAATAATAGAGTCCATCTTCCATATGTCCAATAGACTTAATTGGTTTCATAAAAAGTTGAAATTTTTAATTAATCAATGACTAAGATGCTGCAGATATTATCTTTGAATATTTACAGGATTTCTACAATAAAGAGATGGCAAATAGTCATCTTAATTATTTGGTCTTATATTTAATAATACATGAATATCATGCTAATTTTCATAGGACTTCACAAAAACAGAAATCATAGAAAAATAATCTCATGAACCATATTTAATTTGATTTTTGTAAGTGAGACAGAATGAAGAATATTATCCTGGATGGGTGAAGAAACTGACTTCGAGGAGGGAATTGACTTCTCTGACTTTACAAAGAAAACAGAATGATCAACACCAAAAGTATCTGAAAAGTTATGCTGGCCCATATGAAGACTTTAAACTAAAATAAAGATAAGCAGAATAAGCTCCATGAGGCATGAACCTTGTCTTGTTCATCATCGTATTCCCAGTACTAGGGGGATACAATACTAGGATCACAGTAGGTTCTCAATATTTGTCAAATTTACAAGTGAATAATAGAAGGTTTGAGTTCCTACTAGAATAATTCTGAATGCTTCACTAATGGGAGACCTACTACATCTTAAGTCAGGATTCTAAATGTCACACATTACTGAGAGATAAGTAAACTTTTAGCAATCTCCTAGTCATTGTATTTTAGAGGTATCAGAATCACTTAGCTGAATACAGATACAATAGATGAGTTAGATGAAGCCTGCAAACATTACACGACTCACCAGGTATCATGCTATTGCCCATGATTTTAAGTTAGGATGAGAACTCAGGTTTAAATCTGAGATGTGCTCTGCCTCTCTTTGTCCCTCTCTGTGTGTATGCGCATGTGTGCTGTGGGTGTGTAAGATGAAGAGAAGAGGAAAATGGTATTGATAAGATGTGTCTACATCAGGAGAGAGAGTGATCTGAGCAGGTGACATAACATCCAGGCTGCTTAGAAGGTATCCTTTAACAGAGAATGACTTTAATAGAAAATGGCCACTTACAGATCCAATTAGATCATCTGTTTTTGCTCCATCTACTGATAAAGTCCATAGCCGTGACTCTGACTAACTTTCTACTTTAACTAAAGGTATAATATTTAAGTATATTAAATTATAAATTGGTGAGTCCTATAAACATCAAGTATGAGATAAATGAATATTCAAAATGTACATATTCATGCAAATTAGGAGACAAAACTATGAGTGTGATGTTCTGCACACATACAGAATAAAATAATTAATGAAGGAGAAAGTATTTAGGCATATAAAATGCTGCTGAAAGGTCCAGTAAAATAAAGACAGCCCAAAGTCCACCAGATTTGGTAATAAAGAA
>NW_007728548.1:278200-281966 GCF_000696425.1 Galeopterus variegatus | reverse complement strand
TTTTTTTTTTATCACAGACATAGAATGTGTAAAATAAATTTGTAGAGAATCTTTTAAGGTTGGATGATGATTCCATGCATATCTTGTTAGGTTACATACTGGCCTATTAATGTTGCATTTACACTTCACAGTGATATATATTTTGACTTAGTTTTTCAAAATATATTAGAACTTCAAAATTCAATTAAAATTATAACTCTATTTAGGACTTCAGTTCTACGGCAATTGCTCTTTGTAGGTCAAAGCTTGCTTGACATCAGAAACCTACATATGAAACGATATCTATGATCATCAGCTACTCCAATGGCTTTATAGTGAGATTTTTCTGCATTAACATGTATGAAAATCTGACTCGAATAAAATTATATGTCACAGAATTAATTTCGTGTGGCATATTTGTGTGTCATGACTCTTGAACACAGCAAGTGAGTGCACAGATAATGGGAAAATCATAAAATCAGAGACACTATTTTTTAAAAATAATTCTGTGGTACTGATTTTCAATTGTTAAAAAATTATTTTGGGGGGCCAGCCCCATGGCTCACTGGGGAGATTGCGGCGCTGGTAGCACCGAGGCCGCGGGTTTGGATCCTATATAGGGATGGCCGGTGCGCTCACTGGCTGAGTGTGGTGCAGACAACACTGTGCCGAGGGTTGCGATTCCCTTACCAGTCAGAAAAAAAAAAAAATTATTTTCAAATACCAAATTAGGAGTAGTTAGAAGGGAAGAATTAAGCCACTGATTTAGGTTGGGAATATCCACTAAACTTTATTTTTAATCTCACAAATAATTAATTACCCAGAGTGAAGTTTAGATGTACCATATTAGTAGTAGTTAGAAGGGAAGAATTAAGCCACCAATTTAGGTTGGGAATATCCCCTAAACCTTATTTTTTTTTCCTTTTTGTCTTTTTTTCATGACCGGTAACAGGATCGCAACCCTCGGTGTCGTGCCCGTACCGCAACTGGCAACGGGATTGCAACCCTCGGTGTCGCGCCCGTACCGGGCTCAGCCAGTGAGTGGACCGGTCTCTATATGGGATCCGAACCCTCACTGGGAGCGCCGCCGCGCTCCCAAGAGCCGCACTCTACCGAGTGCGCCACTGGGCCGGACCCCTAAACCTTATTTTTAATCTCACAAATAATTAATTACCCAGAGTGAAGTTCAGATGTACCATATTCTTCCTATAAAACTGCTTAAAAAAACTATATACTTTTATATAGAATATGGCACAATCATTACTGTAAAATAAGCCATAGACAGTGCAAGAAACTTACTTTTTTTTATTTCAAATAACCTTTAGAAAAAGTTTCATTAATATTTTCTTAGAAAAAAAGACAAAAGAATGTTTGAGACTAACTAAACAGCAATACTTAACAATCATTCACTTTGCAAATTTCAAGGAAAAAATAGCTATCCCTGAATACTACAATTATAATCTACAGAATAGTAAACTAAAATTGCTGTTATCATAGAAATAAAACCAGGAGTGGGGGGGATTTCCAGACCATTAAGGCAGACGTTAGGGTGAATAAAAGGTCTTCTGCTGCCTTGGTCAGCATTTATGAATCACACTCTCACACGGTTTTAAGGTAATTTTGGGAACAAAAATCTTTCAGCTCAAAACTTATTATTATGGAACCAATATACTTAGGTACTTTTGTGGTTAGATTCTTTGTAAAGACAAAAATGATTGGATGCCAATTATCACATGTATTTCTGATTAATGCAATGTTTTTAAGAGACAGAACATGAAGGTGTTATCAATACATATCTATAAAATACCTTTTAAGTGAAGATACTCTCCAAATATGTGGAAAATGTGTTTGCATGTGTGTGTTTGCTTATATTACAGTTTTCTTTATGAAAGTTTACTAAATTATTCCAACTTAGAGTTTAAAATTAAATCCAATAAGCAAAGCAATAAACATTTCCTAAGTATTTAAAAATTAAAAGGACATGGAATTAAGCTTAGTGCTGCATATACTTAAACAAATATGGTTCCCAATGTCAAGCAGCTTACATTCAAAGTCAGTATCATTTCTAATATATATTTAAAGGATTTAATATATACTTAAAGCAGTCAATATTTAGAGTAACAATTTAAGCTAAATATAATAGTTTATAAGTTAATAGAAAAATAAATAAATATATATGCCCAAGAAAGTAGAAATATAGAAAAGCAGATTATAGAAAAATAAAAATAGAAGAATGAGTTATAATGGGAGAAGAAAAAAAAACCAGTAAACAAGAATATAAATAGAAGGTATATAATAGCTAATAATAGAAGACAAAAAGATGTGTCAATTATCAAACAATAACTGCTAAATATCCACTTTTGAGAGATAAAGACTCCCAGATTTTATAATAAACAAAACTGAACTGCAACCCACACATCAGCTGTGAATCCACTCTTCTTCCAAAGTTTTAAGAACATCATACTCATCTTTACTATGCACAGTATTCAGCACGACTCTGTCTCCTGTTTCCAAACTTGAACACAAAAATCTATCAGTGCTTGGCAAAACAAAAGATCTTCCAAAAACTAAAACTCACACACATATACAAACACAGTCATTACATAATTGTATGTTGCTAATAAAGGTCACAACTGAAACAAAATAAACCGAAAAATTTAAGAGTAAAAGGAATTCCTACAAAAAGTATTCATACATGATAACTAGTACCAATAATGAAAAACTTGGCAATATATTTAAGAAATCTAAGAAGGTATTTAAGACACTGGTCTCGTATTTACACTTCTAGAACTTTATGATGAGACAATAAGGTTGAAAAATAATTGCGTATTGATGAAATGATAAAATGCCATTCAGTCATTAAAATTCATTTTGAAAAGAACATTCAATGGCTTAGAAATGTATTCATAATATACTATTAAGAGAAAAAAACTGAATCATAAAACAATGGGTAAACTATAATTCCAGTTTTGAAAAAAATATGTCCATATAATATTATATATTACATAACATCTAGCATTATGCATTATATAATATTATATAACCTATACAGGCATTATAACATATGTAATATGTTATAATATGTAATACTATGTGTATGTGCATAGGTGTGTGTTAGTGTATTCACAGAGAGAGTACAGAGGCACACACACAGAGCTGAGGAAAGATCTTTTAGAAACCTGAAATAATGGTGATTATTTTCAAAGAAGGGGTAATAATTAAATTTTCTTTCTTCACAATTTATGAATTTTTAAAATTTTCATAATTTTTATGCTTACACAAAGAATGGAATCTATATTCCATGGGTAAGCATAAAACTCATTAAAACACAATTTCCAAGGAGAGAAAACTAATATCTTCCCAATTAATTCTAAGAAATTCATATAATTCTGATCATAAATACATTAAAATCTTATTTACTAAAAAAATCAATAAATCTTACAAAAAGTAATAGCAAATAACAACAAAAACAACAACAACAAAAGAGTGGCTTGAACTAACTTGAGAGCATATATGTAAATACCCAAATCCCTAGCCAGGTGGACTTAAATGAATTCATCCAAACTTTTAAGGAACAGTTAATTCTTCTCTGAGCCATCAAGTCATTGTCTTACAGCTTCAGAGGTGATATGGATCGAATAGTGTCCCCCAAGTTTTATGTATTAGAAGCTTGATACCCACTGTGACTATTAAGAGGGTGGGAAATCCCATTATGGAAATCGAAAGATGGGGCCTTGAACAGGTGATAAGATTGTAAGGTCTAAGGGTTTAAGAAAAAAAAAAAAAA
>NW_007728548.1:275440-277737 GCF_000696425.1 Galeopterus variegatus | reverse complement strand
AAAAAAAAAAAAAAGAGCATGTGAGAGTCTGTTCTGCCATCCTGCCATGTGAGACCCCTCTGTCACTGCCAAGGAAGACCCTCTCCAGATGTGTTCTCTGGACTTTAGACTTCCCAGCCTCTCAAACTGTAAGCAATAAATTTTGTTTTCTTACAAATTACTCAGTTTCAGGTATTTATGGTATAAGCAACAGAAATGGACTAATACAAGAGGCATCCTTCTATTACCCTGCTTTGTGGTACTAGGACTGGACCCTGTAGACCCACATTTCTGCTTTGCCAGCTGGCTCCTTACAAGGGTCTCACAAGACCTCTGAATAAATGAAAGCACATATGATGCTCCACTGCATAGGACAGGTTGCTATAATCTGTAATACAGATGAGATACTTTAATACTATAAAGATGTCAATTTCCCTCATAATTATCTATAAATTCAATTCTAATTAAAAAATATTTTTAAAACTCTGTAAAGTTATTAGAAAATTTATAGAAAAGTTAAACATGTCAAGACTACCTAAGTCATTAAAAAAAGACTCTAGATTGATGACTTGTCCTACTGATATTACAATAAAAATCTTGTGTACTAGCACACTAGGCAAATGGGTCATGAAACAGAATAGAGTTCAAACACAAACCATGTTTATATGTAAATATCAAATAAAGGGCATATACAGAATCATAATGCAATTGATGGGCTCTTCAGTAGGAAAACTGGCTCACTATAGGAAGAAAAATAAAAATGAATCTCTACATTATACCTTATAAGAAGGTTGATCCCCAAAGGCAACTGATCTAAAGTGAATACATAGCATAAACAAATGTCTGTGGCTGAGACCTGGGGAAAACTTCTTAAAGAAAAACCTGAAGTATAAAACATAAAGCAAAAAATTGGTAAATTTGATTATATCAAAATTAAGGAGTTCTACTCAACAAATACCACTGACAAAATTGATAGATGACAAATTTGGATATGTTATTCACAGTGTTAATACCTATATGAGAAAAATGTCTAGACTTATGAAGAATTCTTGTAAATCAATAATAAAAAGACAGCAACTCTAATTAAAATAAATTCCCAAAGCATATAAAGACAATTTTCAGAAGAAGAAACCCAAAACTCCAAGTATATGAGATCACAAACTCATTAAAATTTAAAGAAAATGAAATAACAATGGAATAACATTTTAGACTCATTAGATTGGAAAAATGAAAAAGCTCTCTTTTCAAGTATTGTCAGGGATGTAGGTAAGTAAAAATCTTTATAAAATGTTGATGAGAGAGTAGGCTCTTGCAAGCCATTACAGAAGACAATCTGCTGGCACTTAAGTATGCATGTACTCTAAGATATACCCATTCTTATAAACACTCACAGATACATATACCCCAGAGAAACAATCAACCAGATCATATCTGGAAATGTGTAAGTATGTTCATCATAGAATGTTTTGTGGCAACTGGGTGTTGGAGGTAGTCACTAGGGATAAATAAAATGTAGTGAAACCAAATAGTGAAATAAATAAGCATACACATCAGTTAGCGATAAAAGAGTAAATGTACACCCAGCAACAAAGACAGATTTTAAAACAGAGCTGATGAAAAAACAGTGAGGATCAAAAATGAAATCTATGGAACAATGTTATTTAAAAACCAAATAACACACTCACAAAACAATTCACATTGCCCAAGACCATAGAGAAATTAAAGGCTTTTCACTTCAAGTACACCAGAACAGTTGTCAATGATAAAAAAGGAATATAAGTAGGCAGTAGGATTAAATAAATAAATAAAGCGAGAGGACTTGCACAGACTAAGGATGATAATGTGGCACTGAGCTAAGCAACCAGCAGTAAGAAGCAGCCATGATTGTGTCTTCCAGCCTCAGAGACACCTATCTTAAAGAGGCAAGACCAACTGGATCTCACTTCTCATACATGAATAAACCATTTTAGAGATTTGGAGAGCTGAGAGAAGGCCACATGAAAAGACTGAGCTTAATTCTAATCATGGCAAGTTGAGGAATAGAGTTGTAACATCTTGGGGAACGCAATGGTATTATTTTACCCAAAGCTATAGTTTTGATATACCAGTTACCACAGATGTTGTTATTCACTTTATATAAACATGTGAAGCAGAGATCTCAGCTTAAATCATAGTATATTTCCCACTACTTTGTGTTTAAGCATATCTGTTCACTTTTGTTTAATGAGCAGGAGAAAACAGAAAGAACTGCACTGCATGACAGATGATTTTTCTGGAAATGAACACAAGTTGTCTCCACTGTGGATACAGAAATATTT
>NW_007728548.1:265626-275098 GCF_000696425.1 Galeopterus variegatus | reverse complement strand
TGACAGATGATTTTTCTGGAAATGAACACAAGTTGTCTCCACTGTGGATACAGAAATATTTAGCAGGTCTGGCAAACTGCTGCACCCTACAGAAGTGTTTTCATTGGATTTTGTTATAATAAAATGTAAATACAGATAGAGAATACTTTCTAAATGAAGAAATCCTATCCACAGTTGACCCAGTAACAAAGTCATCAACAATGAAAAGTTGGAAAAGAGAGTTTTTTAATATAAGCCTCAGAAATAGTTGGAAGTGGCTAAGGATTCATGAAGGATTAAAGTTTTTTTTTGCATCAGGCAGCAGAGCCCTGAGTTAGCCTGATTTGAAATTTACCTATTGGTGTCCTATGTGGAGATGACAAATTAATGTAGCTATTACTAGCTTAGTCCTAAGTTATAAAAACAATTTTTTTTTCTGAATTTTTACTTTTCTGTTTCTAAGCAGGTTTAAGATTCTTCAGAAAAGTGCTCCTTGGTGCTTCCTCCTTTTTTATTTGTTTTTTTCTTATTCATCCAATTTCTGTTCTTTTGTCTTTGGCAAACCACTACGGGGAATGATGAATTACTAAATGGTATTCAAAGAGCACATAGCGGTGAATGAACAAGTACAGTAGACTGGGAAATGCAAGCAAGGACAATGTTCCCTCTCTCTCCATGAGGCTGTTTCTGCCCAATTGCAGCTAATTTATCTAAAACAACATATTTAAGTTTAAAGGGGAGAGCTTTAGCTAAAACAACATATTTAAGTTTAAAGGGGAGAGTGACAATTTTCTGTGACTCTTTATAATAGATCTAAAACAACATATTTAAGTTTAAAGGGGAGAGTGACAATTTTCTGTGACTCTTTATAATAGAACAGAGAAAAGTAACCTTGGGAATACTTGCCTCCACTGTTCTCAATTCTTTTGGTAATGGAATCTCTTTCTTTTTTATTTATCTGAAATATTATAGCTGGCGTGTGCTCAGAATGCTGTCCTATATAGTGAAGCCTTCTAAAAGTGGCTTTAATCTTAGGACTGGGAGCAGGTCCTGCTCAGAACTGGAAATAGGAGGAGGACCATAATGTTATATCTGCTCTCCATTATTCTACCCAATTCAGTTTCTCTCCTCCGATCTATCCTATACACCACTTCCTACAACATAATTTTTATCATGCTAAATTCTTGCTCTAGAGAGAATCAGTTTAAATACTTGCTTGAAAGGCATTCAATGCCCTCCATAGTCTGACAGCAATTAACTTTAATTTCACTCACATTCTCCCTGGAGCAGATGCTGTCAGGGCTCTGCCCATTTTCTCTAACCTTTTGGGATGCTCTGACATCAACTCTGGGTGTGAAGGCTGTGAAGCCTGTTTTTTTCTTGTTTTGTTTTGTTTTTTCTCCAAAACTGCAGGTGTCTCTGTCCGTATACATGCCAGATCAGAAATGCTGAGGAATTAACACTCCTATGAAAAAAGCCCTCAACAAATAACTCATGCAATTTAGGGTACAAGACATGTTTTATTCCCTTTCCCTGAATGGAGACTAAGCTCCATTAACCATGGTATTAAGTAGCATGATAAAGAACCTTTACTGCTGCTATCCTTTTCTGTTACTTCCTCTCCCCTACTCATGCTCCCTGGACCTCCCACATAAACTGCCTGCACTTAGGCTAAGCTCCATTAACCATGGTATTAAGTAGCATGATAAAGAACCTTTACTGCTGCAATCCTTTTCTGTGTTACTTCCTCTCCCCTACTCATGCTCCCTGGACCTCCCACATAAACTGCCTGCACTTAGGTTCTTGTCTTATCATCAGCCTATAGGGGAATTACAACTAAGACAGTTGGTAAGAAAATGATTCTGAGAAGCAGGTACTCCAGTAACTGCATTACTCATTGGTCAAATGGTAACAAGGACTCCACTGCCAGTTGTAAGAGAGACGGTGATAAACCTTGGTGTTCTGAAGTTTCTCAGAAGCTAAAATTCTGACCTTTTGTGAACTGGGATATCATACAGGTAGAAGGATTGCATTGATTTATATTCTATGTCTAGAATTGGAGAGAGATGAACTGCAATAGCTAAGGTAATTATAAGAACAGTGATTACTTTCAAGGGCCTTCTATGCACTGAAGGAAGAAAAATGACATTCTCTGCTCAGCCAACCTCCAACTCAGGACATGGGGTGATGTAGAAGGCTTTTATAATAGCATTGACAGGGGACACTGACCTCTATCAGCCAAAGGCAGATAGGCATGCAAACCAAGATTAGGACCTGACTGTGCAAGGAACCAAACATCAGAGGATGACTTCACAGCCACAACTTATCTCCTACATTAAGGTCAGTGATGGATAAGGGAGAATCTAGGTTCTAGAATGGAGATAGATGGATGGATATATTTGAGAACTTAAATCCTCAGTTTTCCATAAAACCTGTAAGCCTACAAAAGTGGCTCACTCACCCTTAATAGAGGACAGCAGCCTCCCTTTGCCTGGGGAACATTCAGAAGCCTCACGTCAGTCAGATGTCTGGCAAGATGAAACTTGCCCTCTTTAAGTTCCCCCTTTCCTCCTCTCTTAAAACTTCTAGGCCAACAACTAGGGTCAATTCTCAGGAAGACCCAACTATGGAAGGACTCTCTTTTCATTGGAACAGAAGGGATTATTCATCAAAAGAACTGCAGGACCTGGCTAATATGTGCAGGCAAGAACTACAACATGCTTGAGAATGGATCTGGAAACAATTGCACATAGAGGGAAGACTATAAGGCCAGATAAGAGAGAATTGACTGATACAGGATTATTCACCTGTGACTCAGAATTTAATGGCAGCTGAAGCCAGTCATGATATGCTATCAGGATGCTGCTTCGAAGCATGGGGGGAAAATGAGCCAGATTAAAAGAGGTAAAAGTGCCTGTACAAAGTTTTGATGAAGGGGTCAAAAGATTTAATAAGTTTTCGTGTTCGACTGCATAATAGGATGACTAGAGTTAACATGATTGTATAGTTCTAAATAGCCATAAGAGATGTTTTTGTATGTTCTTATCACAAAGAAATGATACACGTTTATGAAAATAGATGTGCTAATTACCCTGATTTGTTCATTACACAATGTATACATGTATTGAAATATCATGTTGTACTCCATAGATATGCACAACTAAAAGTAAAAAAAAAATAAAAAACTAAAAATTAAAAAAAAAGGTGAGCATCCTAGAATGGATTTGTTAAATAACACTACACAATCCACTAACTGACTATGTCCCTGGGTTGTCCCTAAAGACAAACTCTTCCCTAAATCAAAAAAGTAATGAGGTAATGAGAACACCTTCATCTTGAGAAATTCAGTCTTGGTTGTCCTTTGTAGAGTGTATTTGAAGGTTGGGGTGAAGGTCTACTTGTGAAACTGGTTCCGTAGTTTCAACAGGAATGATGGTATTTTGGAATAGCACAAACCAGAAATTGGATGTAGTTGCTGCAAATGCCAAAATGGGTAACAAAGCTTGAATGGCAACCAGGGGCCACTGACATAAAGGGATCCATGGGACTGGCTAACAGATCACAATGTTCCCAGGAATGAGACAGACGGAAAGCCATTGAAGGTGCTTCTGAACCTAAAAATCCAAAGAATATACAGATCAGGTAACATCAAAGGCTGTCAGCTCTGAAGATCAAAAATTGTTATCCTAGGCTTCTTTCTGCATTGTACCAGTTCTTGTACCCCAAGAACTAAAGAACAAGCCAAGTATCCTTGAGAAATTAACACACACCTCAAAGCAGTCCTTAACTAAAGAACTCTAGAGAAATGATTCGCAAATACATCAGCTAACTTGACTTCAGCATGGGAGAACTCTGAGGCACCTCCCAAAGATACTACTTACATTTGAATCATTTTCTCAGGGTTTGTTTATGGTTGCTTCCAGGTTCTTTGCAAAGAATGCTAAAGCCAAAATGAAATAATTATTTTAACATTTTGGCTACTTACTCTTTTCCGCCTAGGCCTATAATCCTTTTACTCTAACTTTTCTCTCTACCCATCCAAACTCTCTTCACACTTTGGGAAACTCTCAGATGCCACATATTAAATAAAGCTTCCCTAATCTCCCTAATCAGAAGTGGTTTGTTTGACTGATTGTTTATTTGTGTGTGGGAGTTGTTTTATTTTTCTGTTTCATGAGCAATGTGTTTATCATTGAAAAAATATTCAGGCCAGCTGGATAGCTACATGTGAAAGAATGAAATCAGACCGCTTTCTTACACTATACAAAAAATTAATGCAAATGGCTTGTGGACTTAAATGTAAGAGCTGAAGCTATAAAAACCTTAAAAGAAAATATAGGAGTAAATCTTTATGACTTTGGATTACTCAATGGTTTCTTAGATATGGCAGTACAAAAACCCAAAATACAAAAGAAAAAATAATTTTACTTCAAAATTAAAAACTTTTTTTGCTACAAATAAATAATACAATGAATATAGTAACAACTCATGGAATGGAAGAAACTATTTGTAAATTACATAACTGGGACCTGCATCCAGAACACATATTCTTCCAATCAGACAACAAAAAGACAAGAAACTCAATTAAAAAATGGGTAAAGAATTTAAATAGACATTTCCCCAAAGAAAATAGACAAATGGCTAATAAGTATGTGAAAAGCAGTCAACATCAGTACCCATTAGGGAAACACAAATCAAAACCAAAATATGAAACCACTCAAAAATCTCCTAGGATGTTAAACAAAATAATAGACAATAACAAGTACTGGTGAAAATGTGGAATCCTTACACATTGCTGATGGGAATGTTGGGCAGTTTTTCAATATGTTAGACATAGAATTACCACATGACCCAGTAGTTCCATTCCTAGGTATATACTCAAGGGAATTTAAAACATACTTGCACAAAAAATCTGTACATGAATGTTCACAGCAGCATTATTCACACTAGGCAAAAGTTAAAACAACCCAAATGTCCATCAATTGATGAATGGATAATAAAATGTGGTATAGCCATACAATTGAATAGTATCTGGCAATAAAAGGAAATGATAAAGAAATAAATGCTAAATAAATTAAAAGGAATCCAGCTATGATATGGGTGAATTTTGAAAACATTGTGCTATGTGGAAAAAGGCAGTAACAAATGATCACACACATTGTATGATTCCATTTATATGAAACAGAATATAAATGTAAATTATATAGAATAGACAAATTTATAGAAAAAGAAAGTAGGTGAGTATTTCCTGGGGGCTGGGGATAGAGAAAAGGAAGGTACAGAGTTTCTCTTTGGGGTGATCGAAATGCTCTAAATTTTGTGTTGATGTTTGAAAAACTCCTTTAATATACTAAAATCATAGAATTGTACATTTTAAGTGGATGAGTTTTACAGTATGTGTATTGTTTTATTTAAAACATTTTTATTAATAATTATGTTTTAAATAATAACATTTTTCTCCCTCATACATCATGCCCCCCACTAAAAGAATGCCATGCAAATATCAAGTGAAAGGAAAACCAAAATAATTCAATAAATATTATCATCAATATTAGTAATAGTACTGATCAATATTATTAACAGTATTTATTGAATGAGTACAACCACTGTGCTAAAGAATTTACGCACAATATCACTTTTGGTACTTAGAAAAACCCTGTGGTAGGTAATACTATCCACATTTTACATGTAAGGAGACTGAGTCTTATGGAAATTGAGTCACACATCCTAAAGTCAGAGAACTAGAACGTGGCAGAACTGAAAGTCAAAATCTTAAAGAAAACATGACAGTAGAGCATAGGGAAAGAATCCAATATTCAATGAGTAACTGAGTCACATTATTGGAAAACATAGAATACAAATATACAAACTGTCATTGCTGAGATTTCAGGGACTCCTGTGAACTAGTTGCTATGAGGCATAACTTCACTAGATTTTCTCTACTTCTTGTGGTCTAAGAGTTCAGTTTTCAAAGGGATCATATGCATGTGTGTCATTAGGATACCTCTCCTTACTGAAATTAAATAAAAATTAACAAAAACAAATTATCATTTTTTTCCAGCTGGGTTGTTTTCTTAACTACTGAGAATTCCAACGTAACTTAGTTATTTCCTCCTAAAGATTCCATTATGTTCACAACACCAATCAGTGCTATGTTGACAGGAATTATAAGGTGATTGAAATCTAATAACTTCTATCACACTTTTCAGTAATAAGATTCCCTGAGTGTCTGATACATTTCAGTTACAGTTATGGATTCTCTAAATTGTAAAATAGGAGAGTTTCACTAAAAGTAAAGCATGCTTCTGCATATATGAAAAGATTCTCAGATATTAGAGACCTCATTTTATATCTTTACTTGGTTCAAATTTTCAAAATGAAATTAAGAACCTATGTGCTTAATATGGTAATATCTTTGGCCATCCAATATCATTAATGCTTATTTTTCACCTTTTTATATTCTTCAAATGCTCCACAACTTCATAGATTTCTCTTGCTTTTAGATCTTATGTTTTGATCTACCAGCACTATTACATTACTGTTACCCAAATTCCCTTTGATGACTCCTTATTAATATTCACTTATTTTTAAAAGTTTCAAAATTACTCTGCACATTATTCCTGTTCTTATAGGATCAGCTATCTCATGTGTTTCTGCCTTGGGGTGGGAGGGGGAGGGGAATGATGCTGCAAAATACTTAAAGTCCATAAGTATGTTACTTCATGCAATTTTTTTCTCATCACTATGGTTCAGATTTTCTATATCTTTTATTTCTCTCTCTTGTACTAGGGTTTGTGTATCTGGGCAGCTTTTTGTCCCTTTTTATTAAATTTTATTTGAATGCCTTCCTAATAAAGGGGCAGATCTGCCAAATAAATGCATTCAGGTCTTTGTAAAATGTGTCTATTAGCTTTCTAGAAGCCTCTCTTTGTGGAATTCTAAGCTTTATAACCTGTTATTTACTTCACATATCTTCTTTTCATTCCAAATCATAACCTTCAATTAGAAGGAATGAAAATGTCAACTAAGCCCATCAGTTTTCCCCCCTAGTGTCTCAAAAATCTGATAGTTGTATTCTAGCTTTGGGGTGAGTGTGTTATTTGTTTCCATTTGAATTATGCTAGGTTAGCAGTTTAGTCAGATCTCTGGGCACACAAATTTTCTAATTCACTCATCAGGATTAGTTACTATCACCTATGTGCCTCTGACTAGTGATTTCTCAACCTTGTAGAAGAGGGGAGGATGTGAAGGGAGAATTTTCTTCTAATTATCAATCTCTAAACCACTTCTCTATGTCTATGAATTGTTACTTTTTCAGAGGCTTAAGTAAGATATTTGTGAAGAGATTCAACCTACTGAATAGTGTTCTAAAATTTATTTTCATGTTCTTTTTATACTATTGTACATTTTTCAATTTAGCAACCTTTTGACACTCACCTGCTGAGGCATTTGCTCAGAAATGCAGAATACATGTTTACTCCATTTCCTACTGAATACTGTAGGAAATGTAACTGTGAAAAAGGATGTGCTTTAAACATTTTTATCCCTCAGAGCTACCAGCAAATGATTCCTCAGCTGGTTTCTTCAAAGCCTTTTTCATATCATACAAGCCACAGTTTGTATTTGCTCCTACTTATGAGTAACACTTTTTAACTGACAACTGTTTTTTAATTAAAATGCATTCATCTGAAAAGTCATTAGCATAATGTGTGAGAAGGTGGGAAATATTAGACTTACTGACGTGGATAATAACATGAGTTTTTGTTCATTATACATTTTTTAAATCACTGAATTACATCCATGAGTGTTAAAATAAGGATTGTTCCAAAAAAAACCCATGTCAATCCTTATAATTTTAATTTCTGCCTGCATCTACAGATGCACCAGCACAATATCTTCTTTTAAGATTATATATTCTTTTTTGACATTCATCTTGAAATATACCAAAAATGAATTAAGAAAAAACTAGGAGGAGTACTGACAGAAGTATTGAACAGAAACAAACCTAACTTCCATAACTTTAGTGGGAATTCTTCACACACCAAAACTGTTTTCTTTCTGCTTCCTTGGAAGATATGCATTACTGAGCACCATAAATATTCTTTGTACAGACATTGGAAATCCATAAAAACTCTGAATAAATATCAAGTCTATTCACATGTACAAATAGAATTGATATCAAAATACATGGAAATCTGAATAAATGTAAGAGCTATAACATGCCCTTGGATAAAAACACTCAGTATTGTGAAGATACATATGATCCATCTATTTTGAAGGCACCTTGTCAGCACATATCAAATTTAAATTTTTACTCTCTTTGATACAGTATTTCTACTGTTAGAGATATTCAACAGAAATACAACATAAGAATGCTGACTGAGCAGTATTTCTAATAGAGAAAAATTAGAGACAAATGAAATATCTGTAATAGGTGAATGGATAAATTATGGTTTATCTATATTTTAGAATACATAATAAATGTTCACATAGCTCATTAATCATTAAAATCATTCAATCATTCAATAAATAATAAGAATGTGTGATGTGCAAGACATTATTCTAGATTTAGGATGCATATCAATGAGTGAAAATATGAGACATATTAGCTGCTGTCAAAAAACTTTTATTTGGGGATAGTTCGTTAAGAAAGAAAATAAATTAAAAATAAACCTATAAAATATCAGTGGTGAAAAGTGCTATAATGAAAAACCAAGTGAGGCAAAGTAAGTGAGCCATGAGTGCATGAGGAAGGTGTTCTTTTACATGAGATAATCAGGGAGTGCTTCTCTAATGTAGTGATATTTGAAGCCTGACTGAAGAGCAAGCCAAGAAAAAATCTGGAGGGAGAGCATTAAAGGCAAAGAAAATAATAAGATCAAAGGACATAAATTGGGAGCAAGCACAGTTTATTTGAGAAACAGCAAGGGGCCAGTGTGACAAGAGCTCCACGTGCAAGGGTTGAAGTGGTAAGAAATGAGTTTGAAGAGACAGTTGGGGAGATAAGATCACTAAGGCTGTAGCAGGCTATCATGAGGATTTGGGCTTTTATTCTCAATAAGATTTCAAATCACCATAGAGTATTGTCATGAGAAATGACAAGATCTCCCTTATACCAGAAGTGGGTCATTCTGAGTATTGTGTGGGTAATAGGCTGAAGGAGACAGTGGGGAAGGGACACCAGTTAAGACTCTATTGAAATAGTGCAGGTGAAAGGAGACAGTGTGGGCAGGAGAGCCTGGATTAGGGCAGCAGAACTACAGGCAATAATTCTAGATATATTTTCAATTTGTCATGAGAAATGACAAGATCTCCCTTATACCAGAAGTGGGTCATTCTGAGTGTTGTGTGGGTAATAGGCTGAAGGGGACAGTGGGGAAGGGACACCAGTTAAGAATCTATTGAAATAGTGCAGGTGAAAGGAGACAGTGCGGGCAGGAGAGCCTGGATTAGGGCAGCAGAACTACAGGCAATAATTCTAGATATATTTTCA
>NW_007728548.1:263059-264319 GCF_000696425.1 Galeopterus variegatus | reverse complement strand
CTAAGCTCAAACCACCTTATACCACAGTTTCCTAGGTTGCTGAGAAACAGTAAGTCAACTCTTCTCTTTGACTCCTGTCTTTTTTCCTTCCCAGAGACCCTTCCCTTTCATGACTACCCCAGATCATAGAGATAGCTTCTTTCTCTCACTTGCTATAAACATATGACCTACAATTTGCATTTATAATATACTGTATAGTGCATTGTTTTCTGTCCTTGTAAATGAAGTCAACTGACAAAACCTGGAAATTTCAATCAAAATATATGATTTAATCCATGGCCTCAACACTTTGATTTGAGTAAATTTCATTACTGAAACTTATCTGATCTTCAGATTCTATATCTGTACAATAAAGAATACAATATGACCTACAGGGTTGTTATGAGGATGATATGAGATATCCCTGTAAGTGAAGATATCTGATAAACTATAAAATAAGATAAAATGGAAACCAGAATTATGATGATGATAATGATGATTTATAGTTTATATTCTTAATAGAATATATATAATAAGCATCTTGATGTCAGGGATTGTCTCTTTAAAAACTTGAATCCTCTCAACAAAGAATTATGTGCCTTTTTACTAGGAGACATTAATAACTGAGTAGTAAGTAATAATTACTTTGTAAATGCTATCAATTAATCAAATAACTTCATTTTAATTAAAAAAAAGATAATTCAACTAACGAAGGCATATTTTAATTTCTTTATGTCACAAATACCAATAAGAGATAAAGTATGTCAGAATAAGAAATTAAATCAAGTGATAGTTACAAAATAATGCTGGATAGAAAAGTAGAGGTTACAGGACTAGTATCTGGTCATCAGACCAATACTGACCATGCTGGAGAAAACTTGCCTTCTACCAGAAAATTTCTCAATTATTTTTTCTTGAAAATTAGACTTGAAACAGTGAAGCAATCAAGGATAAGAAGTAAATTTTTTCATGCTCATAATGCCACTGCCAACACTGAATATCAGTTCTTAGGTAAAGAGAAAAGCCAAGAAGTCAACACTAAAATATACTTTATAAATAAGAAACAGTAAAAGAAGAAAAGATAAAGCTGGGTTATATTAGAAGAAAATTGCAATTAGCCATCGTCACTTCTCTTAAATCACTAATTCCGACAGAAAATATTTCAATGTGGAATAATAAAGACCTAACTAGGCATAGCAGACACTGGTAGAAAATTTATATATCAACATGCAGAAGGGCAATTATAATGTGTATATAGCAATACAGATATGTAAAGTACTG
>NW_007728548.1:260955-262204 GCF_000696425.1 Galeopterus variegatus | reverse complement strand
CAAGAGTTGACAGATAGTTATTAGGGAGGAAGGGTATTTTTGGAAGATCACCTCCCATGAATAATGATGATCTGTGTCTCATCAACTTCCATTGTTCAGTTGTTTCAATTTAAAAAACCCAATTATCACTGTCATTTTTCCATGAACTAATATATTACAACTGAAAAAAAGATACTGTCCTTGACTTCACAGATTTGCAACCTTATGAGGAAGAGGGCCACAACTCAGTATACCTTAGAACATCAAAGGCAACAAGGGTTACACCAGTATTGTGCACAGGGTGCTATGAGGCCCAGGTTAACAGTGACAGCTCTGCCTAAGAGGTCCTAGACTTCATAGGTGAGGGCACAGAATGAGTATTTGAACTAGGACGAGTACTTTTGGCCAGACCAAGAACTGTAAGATGAGAGAATCCCTAATAGGTATAGAGAAGCAGATGAGAAATTATGCCTGCAGGATGCTAAGAGGGACATTGTGGTTGGAACATAAGGCTAATGGGGAAAGAAAGGGATACGAAGATGGGAAAGTAGGCACACACTACGTTTCCAATAACCTCTAATGTCTGAAAAACACAGTAACATAAATAATGGCTAGTCACTGAAGGTTTTAAAACTGCGGTCTCCCTGAATAGAATGGCATTAGTTAGACAACACTGCATGGAAAGAATACATTTTAAGGAAAATAAAGGACACAAAGGGTTTAATGCTAAGACTGTTAAATTTGTGGACACAAAAGATTTAATTTAAGACTTTCATTTTCAGTAGTCAATTAGGATTATGGTGCTGGTCCTCAGATAAAAGTTCTGAGCTGTAGAAAACATTTTGATAAATATCTAACATTCTATGATCATGGTAGCCATAGATGAGATTTCCCAGAGAGAATAAGTTTGAGCAAGAGAAGAGTGGTGGAGAAAGTGGTGAAAACACTGATGTTTAAATAGAAGTTAGAGAATGGAAGTAAATAAGATTTAAAATTATATTTGCATTTAGTCAAATATTTCAGGAATAAAATAAATCCACCACAAAACTTTCTCCTTTTAACATTTTTCATTTATTGCAATTGTTATTGGTTATAACCTATATCATTTTTATACAATCCCTATTAATAATAGAGGTTTAATTTCATGTGCTAATAGATAATTTTATATAGCACTGTTATATGGACTTCTTATAGAATATCCCATTTAATTCTCAAAACAATTCCCATGAAGTCATTAATTATTTTTAACCCAACCTTACAAATAAAAAAA